>NW_027114634.1:858040-868869 GCF_000696795.3 Halyomorpha halys
CAACAATAAGATACAATAAGGTGATTTAAGCTAGGATAAATATTATGTAAAAGTAAAGTGATAAGAAATTACATATAAATAAAAGGAAGGAAGACAAAAAATAGTGTCAATATAAAATAAACTTGAATTAACAATGATAAGAATAAAAAATAAGTAACAATGTCAAGAGTAAATTTTTTTTTAAAATATGTAAAATATACAGTTAAAGAAGACATACCATACATAAAACAAAAACAATACAATAAGAAAAAAAAAAAAAGAAAGAAAGTAGAGAATAAATAAACGTCTAAAAGAATAAATATAAATAAAAATAATAATAATGATGTTAAATCATAATAAATGAGCAAAGAACAAATCAGGACCACCTACCTGTTCAAAGCGAAAGGTTGAACAGAAAGCAACAATAAAGCGGAAGCGTGGAGGAGTGAGGAGGAGGTGGTTTGAGGAGCCGTTTAATGGCTATATTTCTATTTCAAATACGTCGCGTATACAGGAAATAGTCATAAAGATATGACGAAAAATGAAAAATAATAAGAGAAAAATACAGAAATATGATAATAATAATAACTATAATAATTTTCTAATTTAGGAATAAATAAGTAAAATTAGAATGATACAAATCGTTACTTATAATACGAGTATATATTGAAGAAAATATAGTTAGGATAGTTAATACAATATAGGATATAATTAGAATGGTTGTAAAAGAAGTAACTAATAATAAGTAAAAATAAATAAAGAGTATTAAAAAAAAAATTACAAAAAAATAAATAAGAAAAATAATTAGACAATGATAACAACTGTAGTTTTTATATATCGTGAAAATAATCATTTATCTACACTGATAATAGTAATAGTAAAGATAATAGCAGTAAAATGAATAATACAAAGTGAAATACAGTAATTTAAAAATCGGAAGTAAAAGTTTACAAAATAAAATAAAAGTACAAGGTGAGATGTAAAAAGTACATAAAAAGACCAAAAATAAGTAATAAAGTATAGAAATAAGTGAAAAATTGTGATAGAATGTTAACAATATAGATGATGACAATGATAAGTGAAGTAAGTTAATAGAAACATGTGAAGTAAAAGTTTACAAAAAAAACAAAACAAAGTAAATGTGAAAGTTAATAAAACATAGATGAATAAATATAAGTGAATGCAGTGATAAATAATATAAGTGATAGAGAGATAACAAACAGGTGCAAAACAAAAGTATAATAGAAAAAATTTGGTGATGATAATAAAATGAGCATAAAATTATTTAGTCTTAATTAAGTTTAATATATGGCTGTAGGTATGTGAGATACAGTTTTTATCAATTTTGTGGTTAACTGGAAGGGGTTCAAGATGTATATAAATGGATTCTGAGATGAGTCTCTTTTGGTAATTTGGAACAGTGGCTAAAATAGTGGTATGGTCAAAATCAAAAAGCATGAAGTGTAAGGGCATGTTCTGAAAGTTTGGAAGCGGCTGAGTTGTGGGAAGTTATAGATAATTTATGTTGAGCGATACGTGATCTGAGGTGGTTCTTAGTTTCGCCTATATATGAAGAATTACAGTTGGGGGAGGAATAGGATCCTTAGTATTAGTAAAAAAGTAAGATAGTTTATTTTGAGACTTGAGTCCAAGACGTAGTGAAGGAATGGTTGATTTTAAGAATTTTTGTACGTTGGCAGTGAGAGAGGGGACATATGGAAGGGATCATGACATAAGGTAAGATAGTCTTAATACGGTAAATGTTCGAGTTGTGGTATTGGGGATCGGATAAGGAAAGGCAACGGTATATGAGATTTTTGGCAATCTTTCGCTTTTAACAGGTAGGTGGTCCTGATTTTTTCTTTGATCATTTATTATGATTTAATATCATTATTTTTATTTTTATTTATATTTATTCTTTTAGACGTTTATTTAATCTCTACTCTTTTTTTTTTTTTTTTGTACCCGTATTATTTTTTTTTTATGCATCTCTCCTGTACTTTTTTAACTGTATATTTTAAAAATTTTTACTCTTGGTATTATTACTTATTTTTTATTCTTATCATTGATTATTCAAGTTTATTTTATATTGACACTATTTTTTGTCTTCCTTCCTTTTATTTATATGTAATTTCTTATCACTTTATTTTTACATAATATTTATCCTAGCTTAAATTACCTCATTGTATCTTATTGTTGTAATATTCTCAGTTTTTTTTTTTTGTATCTTTTTAGCCCTGATGAAGCCCTGCAAAGTTGGGCGAAACATCGGACATTTAAAATAGTTATACATTATTTGTTCTTTTTTTGACTGCAACCCTGACCATCTTCTTATATTTAATTTTAATTTTGTTTCCAGGAATAAAAAATAACTTTAATTTTCATTTAGAAAGAGTTATAATTACCAATTACTTTGTACATTTGCAAAAAAAAATTTCATTCAAATTTTTGTACTTTTAAAATTTTGACTTTCAATTATCTTTAAATTTATAAATGTATCTCTCCTAAAATATAAATTTAGGACAAACTTAAAGTAAAATTTTAAAATATAACTTTTTTCTAACATTTTTTAAAAATAAGTTCCAATAACAAATTAATCACTTTTTAACAATTTTAATGTTAACAAGAACATAATATAATTCCTAGTTATAGATTAAAAAAAAATTGTTCCTGCTATTTTTAAATAAGTTAATTACAAATTACATAGTTTCACAAATAGATAATGGGCTGGGCAGCATTTTTAAGTTTAACATATGTATTTCGCTATTCTATATGAATCACGTCCTGCTTAATTAATCTATATAGGGCTTTAAAAAAGACTTTTGTTCCTAAAATTCAATAAAATTTCCAGTAATAATAGGTTGGCACAGATGAAATAACAGATTTGTTTATTTTAATGATATCATTAAAATAAGAAACTATCTGTTGTTTGCAAGTACTAACACAATGGATACTTATTTAATTCATAGACATTTCTCTTTAGTTTTCATGTCATATGATTCAGTTTCTATATAATTATTAATAATTTAGAACAAAAAAAAAAACAATAAAGATTATCTTTCATACACCTTTTATTACAAGATTAAGAGGGTAACTTGATTTAAAAAAAAAACAAAAAAAAAAACAGACATTTCATATGTTCCAGCTTAATATTATACTCTACAATACTATCTAGTATTGTACTCTACATCACTATGTGTAATATGTTCTATTGTAGAAAGAAAACACATCGGCATAGTTCTTATCTGTATATATCTATACTGTACGTATACAGTGATATTTCGTAATTTATTACTATTTTAGTCATTAAGCATAAGTAAATACCTCTATATGATGGACTGTTTTGGGAATAAGGTCTTTCATAACTTCTTTCTCGAGAACTTCCTCTCCTTTCCATCACCCTTTCCAAAGCACGGTCACGTGCACGTTCCCTTGAATAACTCCGCTCTCTTTCTGCCTTTCTACAAATATTTGTTATTAATTAGTTCTTCATTTCACTATACTGTTAAAGGAGCAATTATTTTTAAAATTTTTGGTAAATTAATTTGATTCAACAACAGAAGTTATACTAATAACATTGATTCAACATGGTCTTAACAGAATGTCATTCTGGAATGTGAAGTGGGGTTCAGCCCCTGATGCTTATGAGGTGCAGTTTCAAAGTGACATGGTGGAGGTGTGCTGTAGCAGAAAGAAATTTATACCCGACCACAGCAAACCGTAGTTATTTTTATTTAGAACTCTCTGTTCAAGACATATTTCAAATTGAAGGAAAGTGAAAAGTAATGCACACTTGATCATCAGAATTTTATATTTTCTAAATGTTAATAAATTATAAATAATTTTTTTTTTTTATATACCCAGTGAGAAAAATTACTATTAAGTTTTCAAATAACACAAAATAATTTTTTGTGGGATTTTATCACAAACAAAATGGACTCTGATTCTAGATTCTTTGTTAAGCTGTTTTCCTTTTGTTTGAGTAGGAAAGTATAATTATTTATATTTCATAATAACTTATCTTACTGAGCAATCACAAGAGGAATGTTGTTACATTGCAACTATTGGCAATATTAATTATTACCACCACTGAATGCAAAATGAAAAACTAAAACTAAAGCGAGATGAGAATAAAAATACAAGCAAGAATTATGAAGAAAATGGTCGGGGGTACAGTCAAAAGAAAACAAAAAATAGTTAACTATTTATTTGTCAACGTTTTGTCCAACTTTGTAGAGCTTCATCAGGGCTGTTTCAGTTAAGAGATTTCAAAACAGTCAACTGTTTCGAACAGACAATAGTCAAAACAGTTGATTGTTTGATTTTTGACCCTGATGAAGCTGAAGAGATAATTTGAAATAATACGGTCAATCATTTATACATTTAATACAAGCGAGAATGTTTATTCACCTCATCCGATACACACCACTTTCTTTTCCTATGTAAGATTAGAACACTATATACATATATATATTTTTTCCAAATAATTAATAAGCAGGTGGATTTATAAAAGATAAAAGTAAGCTTTCATACCTATCATGCCTCTTTTCCTCCCTTGGAGGACTTCTCCTTGATGAACCATAACTTCTTCTTCTCTTTTCACGCTCTTTTCTTTCTCTTTCTCTCTCCTTTGCTAAAGCTTCCCTTTCCCTTTGCCTTTCTCTACATCTTTCTAGAGCTTCTATTCTTTCTTTTTCACGAGCTGCTTCTCCTAAAAATAAACTAGGTTAAATTTTTAATATTAAACATTACAAGATAATAATTTAATTTTGTTACAAATTCAGTCCAGGAATATTGGAATTAGAGGAGAAATCATCATTTATACAACAAATGAAATTTCTAATATGAACAAAAAAATTTAAAATTTAAATGATATAATATAAACATAAATTAAACTTCAAATTATACAATATAAAATCTTCATAAATGTCATAAAATACTTAGTTGCTGGTATTTCAATTGAAGTTTCCTGCTTGTTAAGATGACTCCATGATGATAATTCATAATTATTTTCAACTTCATAACTTCACCTGAATTAACTTTAAATATTTTTTTTTATTTTTTAACATTATTTCATTTGTTTGATCATGACCACAAATTAAACATCTCACTGTTTATTTCTATTGTTTAAATTATCATATTTGACCTTTAGTGATTTTTCTAATAGACAAAAAACACTTGCACAATTTAAATTAAAATAATTTTCTCTAGGTCTAATGATACATATCTTGTCGGTGTGAATTCTCATAAGGAACTGAGTGAAATGTATATCTTGTTCATATGAATTCAGAGAAGCAATTGACTAGATCTACCTTTCCAGAATCTGACATCAGTAAATAATATAAAACAAATGGATGTCTTTTTCCTTTTTAATTATCACTTCACTCTCTATTTATGTTTAAAAATAACTTTTAATTAGTATTTAAGTCTTTAAAAATTTAATCCGCTTTATATATGTAAAATAAAATATTTTACAGGTTCTTAGTACTGGTATATATTGTTAATTAAAAGTGCAATTAACAAATACAACCAACAAATCCCATCAAATCATCTTTACCCGTTGTCATAAACCTACCGACAGCCCTACAGTATCCTTTAATAATGTTGCTCTTACCTGTGTAGAACAGATCTGCTACCTTGAACTACATCCGGACAAATGACTAACCTGGAATCCTTATACAAGACTGAAAAGACCAGAAACTGCACGTCAATTTCAACTATTACAGCATTTTCTAGACAAACGGTCCAAACCTTCAATTCATTACAAAAGACTGATCTACATGACTATTATAAGGCCTATCTGGACATATTGAGTTGAGCTTTAGGGCTCTACTAAACCTTTGAATTCCTCTTGTATCCAATCCTTACAATCAAAAATCCTTCGTAAAATCCTCAATGTTCCTTACTTTATCATAAACAAAATCAAAAATAAAGACCTTAATGTTCCATATGTGACCAAACTAGCCTGAACCAGATATTAATCCTTCCATTATAAACTCTCTAACCATTAAAACCCTCTAGTTTCTAACCTTGCTTCTTCATCTATCCATGACAACTCTCCGAGGCACCTGAAAAGAAGAGTGTAGAAATATGATGAGAGTGCTACCAATGGGTAGTTTCTCTATATGCCTGTATCACTCCATTATGATCTTACATAAAATTTACTTAATGTGTTTTTATGTAAATACAGTTGTAAATAGCAATAAATGAAATTAACAAATACTCATTTCATATACACATGATTAAATAAATGTTATTTATCAACATAATGCATTAATATGCAATTTAAAATGTCTGATTATTCTATATTTAAAAGGAATTATTCATAAATCGTAAATAATTCTTAATTTAGACTTATGAAATAAATTATAACTTTTTACCGATAAAACATTCACACTTTCTTGTATCCCCAAAATAGTAATGTTTTCTCCACACTATTAATATTAATAAACTTTTTCCTATTTTTTTTCCATAATATTCACATTTAATTGTTCAATTTCAAATGTCTCTGTTCTGTTCAGGGTAACAGTTAACACTTTTTGATTTTATTTGACGAGACAAAATATCACATTTCTTATTTCTATTTCAGAAATATTTCTTCTTTAGTAAATAAAACCAACTATACTAATTGAAATATTACATATCACTAAAATTGGATATATGAAACTTATGAAATAAATATAAAACATAATCACTCACTTTTGTCTCTAAAATCTGATTTTCTGTCATTTCTACGGGTATCATCCTTTGTCTTCCTGTCATCTTCTTTCCTACGGTCTGGAGATCTAAGGAAAACAACAAATTACAAAGATTATAAAACAAGGCTATTGAATACTTTTTAAAATAACTATTAAGATGTTCAAATTTTAATTTATAATAAACTTTTATTGTATGCTCAACAAATATGTTTACTCAGTTTTGTTACATGAAAAGTTAAGAACAAATTAATAACATACAATGCAATCAATTAAAGAATTATTAAGAAATTAACCTGTTTCTAGAAGGAGGACGAGGTCTTGGACTTCTTCCTCTTCTTACTACTGATGGCCTAGGACTTCTACGGCTGCTGCCACTGCTACGACTGGTCTGCTTTCTATCAGGAGTTCTTCCTCTACTCCCAATTGGCGAGTCATTTCTCCTGGCACCTCTATCATTACTCCTACCTAAAGAAATAGTAAATGAACTGTATATACAATATTTTTATACACACTAACTTACACAAAGATACAGACACACATACACAAACACAAATCTTTTATTTCAGGTGAAACTAAGAAAAAGAGGCAGACGTTTAAAAATTACAATTCTAAATAGAATATTCTAGGAGTAAATGTCAGTAATTGAGGGAGGGATAGTTCACTAAAAATGTAGTTCAATGCCACCAACTTTGCATTATCTCAATCCTTTGTCGAAAATATGATTTTTTCAAGAGTTTTCCTTATAATTCACTTTTTTCCTGATAAAAATACTAATTTCTACTTTAATTGAATATTTCTTATTTACTAGTTACCATTCTGAATCTAAAATGAATGTTCCATCAGACAGTACGCAATTTATTGGGAAATAATGCATCATTAGATGACTATAATAGCCAAACCAAAGTAATAAAATAAATATGAATAATTTTCAGAAATATTCAATAGATAGATTCTATTGAATATTTTTTCAATGAATTTTCAAGGTACAAATTGAGGAATTTCAAAAATGTTACTTATTTTTAAAATGGGTTACTGCTGAAAACAAGTTGATTACTACTGCAAACAACAGAGTTAACCGTTTGAAACAGTTTTTATTGTTTGCAACAATTAAATTTTTTTTTTTAAGCGCTAATTAGAAATTGGTAGAGGTGTCAAATACTAGAATGACTGCTATTCAGTGATTTCCATCAGTTTGAAGGTTTCCAACTCCAATTCATGCTGTTTTCCAATTTTAGCCACTTCTTTAACATATAAGCCTAGTATAGAGCAATTTATTTTTATTTTTTTTGTAATTTTTGTTTTTAAGATACTCAAATAGAGGACTGGTCCCTATCACCCCATTAGTAGAAATTAAATCAGAAATACTCAAAATATAAACTCAAACTATTACGGATGAAAGGTTAATAGTAATAAAAAATGGATAAATATAAACTATGAAAGAATTTGATAGTTAATAAAGAAACAAACGTTTCTTCCTGACTGGCTAAGATAAAAGTTTAATAACAGACAGAGAAATCAGAAACAGCAGAGTGGCAGATCTTTTCCGATCCCATTCCATAATATTAATACGTCCATGACTTGGTAATCTTTTGGTAAATTAGGATACTCTAGAGAGGAATAAATTGGTATACTCAAGGTGTTAACGCCATAATATAACTACGTTGTAAATAATTGTAAATAGTATTTTTAGTATTTAGTTTTATAGTTTTAGTTATATAGTTTTATTAGTATTTAATTTATTTTTATTTGTATTGTTTTATTTAGATTTAGTTATGTGAAAAGAAAAATGTGTAATTATATTTGTTTGTAATAATGAGTAATAGAGACAGTAGCTAGGGGTGATCATTGTTGCTAAGATGCGTCACCTACCTACGGACCGACCATCTTAGTTTTTTAGGGCAGTTGCGGCTAATTAGTGGCCCTGATAGCGTCCTCAACAGCCCTGTCTGCGTTTGGTTGATAATAGTTTGGACATTTTTAGTGAGTTAGTTAGTCATTACAGTGCGGAACCAGACCTTTTCTGCGTTTCTGGCCTTTGAGTGCAATATGAGTTGTTGCTAATCAATCGGCTCGTATAATTAATAAAAACGACTAGACCCTGTCTGCCCTCAATGAGTGCCAGTGTAGCCAGCCATCTTAGCTTTTGGGACATCGATTGTTTGTAAGCCATTGCACCAACTTTGGAACAGTTTGAGAGTTGCAGCGGAGTATTTAGCAATGGAGCTTCTACCTGCATATCTCGACAAGCAAAATATCTTCCTCTGACCTATCCGAGTGGATTAACCTTTTGACCTAGTGGATTAACCGTCGACCAGTATTTATTTTACATATTATTTGTTTATTTGTAAATTAGTTTATTTTATTTTAATTTTCATAATTTATCTAATTTTATTCTAATCTGAAAGGCCTTTTTTATTTTTGCTTGTACGTTTTATTTATGTTAGTTTTTAGTTTTGTTTTTTACCATGTTTAAATTGAACCAAATAAATGTTTAATCCGAGCCAGTTTGTTTTTTTGTTCATTTTTAAAGCCTTCCAACAAAAAGACATAGTCGATTTGAGGTAGCTTTAACACAAGGGAGGAATCATAATTATTTATCTAGTCAATAGAAAAATCTGTTCCCAAGTTTTCAATGTTTTTTTTTTCTTTGTTTTGTTTTTTATATAATTATACTAAATCCTGTATAAAACTACTTTTCATTCCTAAAAGTTTTTCTTTAGAATAAATAAAATTCTTTTGAATTAGTAACATTTTTGATACCATATTTATTTTAAAAGAATGTGACAACCCTGAATAAAACTCTTATAATTGATAAATGAATATACCATGGAAGCAACAGGAAACCTCTACACTAAATTCCCTAATTTATTCTAATTAATTTTATTTTAAGCTAATCCTACATAAAATTAAAAAAAGGAAAAAAGATTACTTGATGTTGTTTTTAATTTAGATGGAGGAGATAATCCAGGTTTTCTGACTGGAGAAAGGCTTTTTCTTCTTGAAGGTTTACGAGGTGGAGAAACCTTCTTTGAAGCAGAGCTCTTTCTTGGTGGGCTTTCTTTATGCAATCCTTTCCCCCTATTTAAAAATAATAAATATATTAATACACTATGAATTCAAAAAAAAAAATAATGTTCAATAAAAGACAGAAAAGACAAACGTACATAATTTTTTTACCAAACGTTTTCTCAAGACAAGTAGGACTCCCAGACTTTTGTTCAGATTTCTTTTTAAAGCTCAGACTTGAATCACTAGTTGAACCAGATGAACTAGAACTGCTTGAACTACTTGATGATTCACTCGAAGTTGAACTACTCCGATGCTATTAAAAAGCAATTAGCTAGTTAAAAAATAATGAAATCTCTATAAAAAAATTTATTATAAAAAACTATCTCCCTTCTTTCCTAACAAACTCCTCTCTCCTTACAACTATATCCTATCATTTGTACTGTCTTTCAGCAATCTTGGGGATTTTTTTCTGTTACACCATTTATAAAATTATCCACATTATCTGACCTTTAATTTAAAAAGATGCCCTTTATCCAGCTTCCACCTCAGTTTGATACAAGATTTAGTATGACAGATGATAATTAACTTAATGTACTGCATTAGACTAATAAGGTATGAAAATGGAATAATTTCTATCCTAAGACACAAAACACACAGAAGTTCACAAATATCTGCATTTTAATATAGATTTTCACAAATCATAGCTGTTGATTTGTCCTCATCAGGTTAAAAGAAATTTAGAGCGGGGTCCTTGTTGTTGAAGTAAAACGATTGAAGAGGAAATTTTGCTTCTTCTAGCTTTTGTCAAAAACTACTAGTCTCCAATCTAGAAAACTTGAATGATTTGGATTTCTTTCACTCCTTTTATAATTATGAAATTGAAGTAATTCAATAATTTCTGACAATGTAAATTTAATGATTATAAATTTTAAAATGATGAGAAGATAGTTGACCATGAATAATATAGATAAGTAGAAGATGGTTGGGGGAGTGGTCAGAGTATAACAAAAGTAAATTAAAAAACTTATTTAATAATGCCGACGTTTTGGCCAGAATTCTTGCCTTCATCAGGGCTAAGAACAAAAAACAAGATAACAACCAATGGATAAAGGATATATAGAATGATATGATGATAATTGTACA
>NW_027114634.1:868960-871385 GCF_000696795.3 Halyomorpha halys
TATATATAGGTAATTAAATAAGTAAGTAAAATAACATAATTAATGAAATAAAAATATTAAGAAGTTACATAATGCATTGAAATATGAATATTTTAATTTAAAAATTAAAGTTATACAAAAAAATATATGTAATTAATGAATGACATATATAAGTCAAATATAAGAATATAGAAACAAAACATAGAATTAAGTAAGACAAAGAAATAATTAGAAAATCTAACAATAATAATATATATGGTGAACAAAACTAATAACGTGGGTAAGGAAAAATAAGAAAATAATAGAGAAGCAAGAAAGGGATAAAATAAAGATAAGAAAAAGAGAATAAAACATAAGACACACATGACTTGGAAGACATTGGGCATCCAAGTGATGTCAGCGGCGCAGGCAGTGAGATTTTGAGTTAAAAAGTACTTTACAAAGAGATGATGAAACTATCGGAAGATGAAGAATACGTTACAATTACTCAATTAATTATGGCACCAATAAATAAGTTTTTAACTTATTTGTATTATTCTCTGACCGCACCCCCAACCATCATCTCATATGTGAATTTTAACAAATTAAACCACGATTGGCTGGAAACAGGTCATTTGAGGTCAAAAGTTGGTTATTTGGAGATAGCATTTATAGAACCTTTGAAATCCATTCGAATTATTTAATAAAGTTTCAGAGCTGTATCATAACATTTAAAAATGGTAGATACAAGAAATGAGAGTTCATTTCATACATTGTCATGATTGAAAAACCTTACCAAGTTTTTTTTTAAGAACATGGATTTCAACTTTAAATTTAACTGACTTGACTAAATTAGGTAAAGTCTGTGTTTAGTATATACTATAAGTAAACAATAAAGAAATGACTAGATTATGCCACAACATATAAAACACCTAAAAACATGCCGCACAGATAGTTTTACTGCAGAGAAACAATAATCCAAGAGCCCCATTTTGATAGCTTTACGAAGAGTGTTACGGTTAAGGAGTTTGTGATTGATAGATTTAAAACTTAATTTTATAAATCAATTAGTATCATACTTTGTTAGTCCCTTGCTTCTGGATCTCTTTTTTAATTTGAAGTTCTAATTCTCGTTGCAGCAATTGTCTTCTTCTTTCAAGAGCCTTTTCATCTTCATATTCCAATTCACTCTGATCCCAACTTTCCCAATCAACGCCTACTTCAGAAGGACTACCTCTACACAAAATTGAGTTTTGAACCCTTTTCTCTAAATCGATATCTTTCTTAAAGCTTCTTTTGGAAGGGCTTATTAAAACATGACTGTAAGATAACCTAAAAAGTAATTAAAGAACTTGTAGATGAATAATAAATATAGACTGACAGTAGAACATAGATATACTCACTTGCAATTTTTACCATACAGACAAGATCCATTTTGGGCCCAATTTCTACAAAACTCAGCTTGATTCGCGGTATTAAGTGATAAAGTATTAACTGGCAAAGTAGTTGCTTTGGTACCTAGTCTTTCAAAAACACTAGGGCGCTTGTGGGATTCTTTAGTAGACAAAGATTTGCTGTTTTTACTAGAAGCTTCACTGGATTTTCGCTTACTTGTCTTGGACATTGTTGCCCAGTATGTTTTTCAATGTAGCACACCTTCTGAATAAAAAAATATATTTACTATCAAACACTGATAAAAATACCATGGCAGGTCTCTCCATTATAATTATAATTAATATAGATATCTAAAAGGAATAGTAAAAAATTATTTTCAGAGAATAATTTTTGGCCATTGTAATAAATTGGAACCTTACACGGATATAATACACTGAAGTAGTCATTGGTGTTTCATGTATTAAATTCTCATTAAGTAATCGACAATCTTTGAAAGAACAAAAATATACAATCATCAACCTAGTCTTCAACAATCATTTCGTCGAATCATATCACTAATAAACATCAATCATTATGTCACAATTTACTATGAATAGGCTTCGTTAAAAACAAAATTATGGAAATATAAAAAGAACTTTTTCACCCAAAATGAATGTTTAGGATCCAATCCTAACTTTGACTTGAACACAAACACCTAACTGAATCACCGGGATTGAACACCATTGAAAACAGAAGAAAGTACAACACAATATCAGCATATAGGTAGAACTGTATTTTATAAAAATGTTTCCATTAGATAGCAAACAATTAATCGATACTTTGAAGATAGTCACATCGCAAGAGGTTTAGAGTCTTCACTTCAAACTCGCTTCAACTACAACTAGATATACATACTACTCAAATACTAAGATAAAAGCCGTATGAGATAGGCAATATTAAAATCAAATAACAGGAAAGCACAAAAAAATGAACAAATACTAAAATACTATTATTGCAGTACATTTAGTATACTAAAAGTATTAATGGAAGAGTGTACCTTCCTTTTATTAAAAGTATTAATCTTTCATTTTAT
>NW_027114634.1:871481-873906 GCF_000696795.3 Halyomorpha halys
TTTTTTTTTAGTTTATATATATACATATAAGATACGTGATAGCGGGTTCTGAACTAAAAAAAAAAGGTTCTGGACTCTAAAACGCCTCCCAAATACATAGGGTCTGAAGTGCTCCACCGCCCAAACGATTGCTAATAGTTCCCGTTCGAGAGCACTGTACCGTGATTAGGGGTCCGTTAACCTCCGCTATGCTACCGCACGCTATGGGGCGCTCTCCTCCTTCGCTTTCCTGTGACAATACCGCCCCCAATTCATATTCACTAGCGTCAGTTGTTATTGTAAAGTCCGGGAACGCGAGTACCGGTTCTTGTTGTAGCCTACTGATGCACTTCCTAATATTGCTTTCCATAGTCGGTGTCACCACTAACTTAGTGCCCTTCTTTAACAAATTATTGAGGGGGACCAAGTGTTCTGCCATTTCTGGTACAAATCTTCTGTATAATTAAGAGCCCCTAGTAACCGCCTAATTCCTTTCACGTCCCTAGGTACCGCTATATTGTGGTGGGCCTCTACCTTGCGCGCGTCTGTTTGAACCTCCATACTTGAAATCGTGTGTCCCAAAAAGCTAATTTGTCCCTGCCCTAACACCGATTTTGATAGTTTGAGGCCCAATTTCCTAATTCTCTGAAATACGGTTTTCAAATGGGCTTCATGATCGTGCTCGAAAAACGATCAGGTCATCCATGTACATCTGGCACATGGCTTCATCTACTCCTCGGAGGAACTCGTCCATTAAACGTTGAAAAGTGATTGGGGCATTTTCAGCCCGAAAGGCATCCTAGTAAACTCATAGTGGCCTCGCTCGAATGACAATGCCGTTTTTGCCTGGTCCTTTGGATGCATTCTAATCTGGTGATACCCAGCTTTAAGGTCGAGAGTACTAAACGTGGAATGGGGTATCTTTCGTCGACCGTGTATCTTTCGTGACCCCCAAATGGCTCAACCCCACCCTTGCCTCTCCCATAACGCTACAGGGCCCACCCAAGGTGACTAATTTACAACCACATACCTGCACCTGCGGTGTCTTCTTTCCGTCACACAATCTTCTCAACGCCTCCCGGCATAGGATGGTGTTCGAGCTCCCGGTGTCCACGAGAAATCTCACTCCTCCCACGTTGATAATAGGCAGACCGCCTTGCTTCCATCTGATGTAGCTGACTAATGTGCGGTGGCCTCTCCGCTGATATTCCCCTCAAATGTTGTCCTGACTTCTTCTTTCCAGCGCTCGCCTCCATACCTGCCCGGGATTTCTCCGTGTCCTCTCGTATTCTCAGCATTTCTTCTGCCTCAGTCTCTGACTTCACTGCGCCACCAGGTGTCCGATCTTGCCGCAACCGTGGCATTTTCGGTCCTCTCTTCTTCCGTTGCTCCTGTGTTGCGTCCTATTCTCGTTATTCCTCATCCCGTCTCTTCCACTTCCGTTCGGGCTTCCTCCTCTCGAGCACTTGAGTCCCTCGGCAAACCCTCCTTTTCCCCCAGTTCTTTCGCTAACTGAATCTTCAGTATTCCCGATAAGAACTGCATCCGGCCTTCGACTTGATCTGCCTCCATCATTTCGCTTAGCTAGTCAGCGATACGATTATACTTCGCTAGCAGCTCATAAGCATACTGACCACTTGACTGCTCAGGCTTCTTCATTTCTCTAAACATCATGAAAATGTCTTCCTCTGGAGCCCATCGTCCTCCTCCTAAAGCTTTTTTCAACGTAGCTTTGACTACGACCCAGGGTGTCTCCTCCTCCTCTGCCTGGATCTGATTAAGGATGTTGCGTTTCACCCTATAGACGACAGCCGCCCTCAATGCTTCGGGGTCGTCACTTTCAAGTAGGTTTTCATTCGTTTTCACTATGATTCATTTCCCCCGTCTCCCCAGTGAATCGTTCCAAATCGGAAACAGCTTTTGACCTTGACCTTGACCCATTCTAGGGTAGGCGCGTGAGCTCCTGCCAACGAGACTTCCGGTAGTGGGGCAAGCTCCGGCGGGGGTGGCGGGTTGACTGCCTCTGGAGGTGGTTGGTTTCCCATGTTGAACTTGTCGAGGTTCAGCACAGACGCTCTTACTAAGCTATTAGCCATAATTCAAAAGTCCAACCAAAAACAATAGAGAGAAAGAAAAAAAAATAATAATAACGAAAAAGTTTCTACTGCTTAATGAAAAAAAAATAGACTGAAAAAAAAAAAGCTTCTTCTTGTGATTAAAATTGATTCGGTAATCCGTGATCCCGGGTTTCGGTACCAGATACGTGATAGCGGGTTCTGAGCTCAAAAAAAAGGGAAAAGGAACAAGAAAATACACTCACGGTTGCTGATAGTAGACTGCTTTATTCTGTTCAGTAATCCTACATTTATACATTCTAGAGTTGTTGACAGAGGGAGTTAGGTATTAAGATTTATATTACACACTCTATAAATATAACTTATATATA
>NW_027114634.1:873976-888405 GCF_000696795.3 Halyomorpha halys
ATATATAATATTGATATTGTAAAACTAGCTTAGTAGTGAGTTGAACATTGTAAAACTTTAGCATAGAAAATTAATTGGAAAAGATGTCCGAACAATTTTTCATTACTAAAATTGACCAACATTTAAAAAGAAGATTCCTAAGCCATCCATTAATGTACCAATAGGTGGAATGTAAGATATTGTAAGAATAGGTAGAAGACAATCTCGAAGTTTTTTTGAACTGGTTATAACGAAGGTATTTCATTAGGATGTCACCCTTCTGATCACATGTAGGAATAAAACGAACTTTTAAAGCACCCTTATAGTACTTATCTTTAACAAAGTTACTCTTCACATATGTGTTTTAACCAGTTTTCGTCACACTTATCCAGACTATTAATAATGGATTTATTGACTTAAAAATGTTGATTGGTTCAAATTCTTCAGCTCTATCATATTAGAACCGGGTTGTAAAATAATTCGGAAAACCCTTTAGAAATTGGAATCCATTCACATCTCTTCCCCGAAGACGCAGTTAAAATTAGATTAAGACTGATCAACTGCTAATTCTTTCCTCATTACCCAACGTACAGTATCATTACTTACAGAATTTATGGATTTCTTATAATCAGAATAATTAAAATCCGCATCAGCAAAAGTTGTTAGAGTAGTATATTTCCTTGATTACTTAGGACCCATCTCTTATGTTCCTAGTTGATTTCTCGGAATGTGATTCAAACCTAGCTAATGATGAAATCTAATGTTTGAACACCCTTAGACCTACAGAATTTTATCTGTCCCTTGTTATGATATATGCAAAACATTAACATTATTTTGAAAATAGTACATACTACTTAGATAATACCAAAAATTATTGGTGGTTTTTAAGAACTAAGGAGAGCTTTGAATCTTTTAAGAGTTACGCCACTTTTTGCGTGATGTTGGCCTAGACTTGGTTACTCCTACATATTTATCGGAAGAACCTGTTTACAATACCAGATACGAGTACTGCTCAGTACACTCATGGAGGAGACCTCATTTGAAACCAGAGTTTCAGCCATGTAATAACCAAGGCTAGAGTGCCAAGATTCACCTCCCTAGGTGGGAATCAAACCCACAATGTTACACAGCCATCATGTCCCTGGTCCATTACTAAAGTCAAATTTGTCAATAAAAAGTACTTAGAGAGGCCAATTTTCCAAATATATTTAGGAAAAGGTCTAATTTCAAGGAAGTTGGGAATATGCAAAAAACTGTCGAGAAATTTTAGATTTTGCTCCCTCCCAAAAATTTGTGACAACATGTACCTAAATTATAATTAATTTAAGTAGCCACCAAATTTTTACCCAATAATACCAAAAATTTCACATTTAGCGGGGGTGTCAATCAAGTCTTGAACACTCTGTATGTATCCCTTATTTTCTTAAAGCATAAGTTATTTCTTTTCTAGCTATTATTTTCTTCAAAGAAATTGAAGAGTTAGAAAGAATTTCTGTTTTGCAACCTGATAGAGAGGGCCTTGGAATGATCTTAAAATAGTTCTATTATAAAATAAAAGAAATGGGTATCAATTTATTTTAATTTACTCATTATTTTTAATGAACAGAAAAAAAACAAAAAATAATTCTTCATTTATTTTAGATATAATGAAAGAATCTAAAATAAAGAGACTACAAGGTTTAAGGCAGTTCTAGAGGTATGTACAGGGTACTTATCAAAAAAATATATCAAACTAACTTGTTTTTAAAACATTGACACATATATCTTTATTTTCTTTAAATAAATATTTTTAAAAAATACAAATTAAGTTAATAAGCTGAAAAAATTAAAATATTAAAAAAATATAATTTGAATTAATTAATGGATATTAAATATTTTGATTTACATTAAAATTTTTGCGATATAGGCCTTTTTTTAAGTAAATTAACCAACTAAGAACAGAATGAAGATTTAAAATGCAATATGAAAACACTTCTAATCAATAATGAACAGAATAATATTAAAATTAAACACTTAAATAATGAAATATAATCAAATAAACCTGGAACAATCATTCACTAAAAAGAAAAAAGAAATGTTTTATTGGCCATATATCAAACAGTTTCTGGAATAAAAAATTATGTCTTTGGATAAAGAAAAACTATAACTATGGTTGTGGTGTAATCCTCATATAAGGTAGAGAAGATGGGACCTGAACAGTTTGGAAACCTGCAGGAAATAATTCAGATGCTTCATGATCACTCAAAGTTGGTAAAACCATGCAACTATCTCCAGACTAAAATATAATATATAAAATATTAAAAACAAAAATCCAAAATAAACAATTTTATACAGTATTTAATTTGTACATATAATTAGAATTTTTTATTTTATATAAAAGTTATTGAGTCCATGAAAATTTCTATCTGCACTATTATCTTCCTAGGTCCCACATACTACCTATTCACGACCCTAATTTAGATTGTGTACTTGGTGAATTGCAGGCCACTAAACCTAAAAGAGATGGGGTGATGTGATTGCACCAATGTCCCTCTGGTATCTCAAATAACATCTATCTTTGGTAAAGAGTACACTGCTTCATCCGACTCATGATAACAGGAGGCTACAAAACCTAAGAAATCAAGCTTCTGGTAGTTTTTTTTCCAGAAGAGACACAAAAGGCTGCTGGACTTGTAATCTTGTAATTGTAATCAACATTCTTTCCTGGCCCAGTCAGAAAGGACAGGTCAATCCTCATAGTGTAGGCTGATTGTCTCCCTTAAGTAAAAATAACCCAAAGAAAGGTTCCAAAGGGACTTCAGATTCAGCTCTTACCACAGTCGAGTGTGAAGGATGTTGTGACTCAGAGTCTAACAATAATGATCAGAGTAAATATGATTAAGATGGTAACTGGATCCATTTATATGATGACTCATGACTTAGACCTCCTCATTATTACTAGGACAAACTTTGGCATTTCACCAGAGATACAATTTCACAACTCTTAGTGGAAAAAGGAAGTTATCAAAACTTACCACTTAGTGTGGTATAGCATAGATTCTAATGATCAGGGCCACGCATTACTGGAATTTCCTCCATGAGTTTCTTGTGTAAGTTTTACATTTTATTTATATTGAAATTAAATATTTTCAGTGTTACAAAGAACTTCTTTTACTGGGTACACTAACTGGAAGACATTACCAATAGTAAAGTTGGTATTTTCAAAAACTTCAGATAAGTATGTCATTGATTACAACTCAATGTTATTAATTTAGTCTATATCAAAGAGGGATTAGTTCCTTTATTAATAAGGAAAACTTGAAATCACTGAAATTTGTATTATATTTGTATTAGCGAGATATTTGGACCATTTGACAAGAGGACACAGGTCTTTGTCAATTATATTCATGGTCAATGATTGTATTTCATACAATATGTAATAAATTTTGGCAGATGCTAACTTTAAAATCTATTGTTTTCATTTTTTTCAATTTTCTACATATCTACCTCAAGACTCAACCCACTAATTCCTTTTTGAAACTACAAGGAAATCCCAGTTAAAACCTTGAAAAACTGTTGAATATCAACACCTATGAGAGGATGCACACCATTTACTTTCTGATTTGGAAATTCAGTTGAAATTCACTAATTTAAACTTTTTTGTTTTCTCCTTGTTTTTTTCTTTTCAATATATAGTAAAACACACACTCTAATTTGATTTTTATTTAGATAAATCAAAACAGAATCTTGTAAAAATATCATTCTTGTATATTCTAGATAATCGTACCACCAGTTACTTTATTAAGTGGGAAAATAGATTATTAAATATAAATAGGTTTATTGTTAGAACAGTTACCTCCTGTTTTGACAGAATAGATACAGGTCAATTGGTGCTGGAGGAAGCCCGTACTCACTGATTTCATGGGTTGTAGTGCCACAATAATAATAATAGTCAATTTTAAAAAATGGGGGATAAATGAGGGGTTAACGTTGCATAGTCATCTGTTATTGTTTTGTTTTTTCTTTTATGCTCCTTGATATTACAGAAGGAAACTTTCCTAGTTTTATCCCCACCCCCCTTAAACTAATCAAAACAACAAATAAAGCTGATATTTCAAGCCTCTAATTACAATCAATTAAATGAATGAAAAAACTTAATAAAAAAACAAAATATTATTATGCAAATAAAAATTCAATGGAATCTAGACAAAAATTAAAATAACAATAAACTAAATTATATAGGGATTGAATTTGACTCACTTTCCAATCGACTGGGGTAGCAACTTTTTTATCATCTGTTAACTGAAGTGAATCCAAAACACGTAATATCTCACTGCAAATAAAACAAATGGATTCATTAGGTTTATATTATAACCTGTATAGATATAATAATAGTGAACAGAAATAATATTAAATAGTTCACCTGAAATTACGTCCAGTAGTAGCTGGATATAAGATTGAAAGACGAAGTTTTTTCTCTGAATCAATAATAAAAACTGCTCTACAAGTAACAGGCAACCCATCTTTGTTTTTCTCAGCTGGATCGATCATACCTAATTGAACAGCGAGACTACGGGACTCATCAGCAATGATAGGATATGGAAAATTGCCCTCTATTTTGGAATAACTTTTAATATCCTAGATAGAAAATAAATATATATTTTTATTAGTAGTAAGTGACTCAGTTGAGGAAGTTCATACTTTTCATTTCATAATTAACATGTAAACTAAGTTTTCCTTAATCCTTTTCTTTTCATTGTTTTATTATACTTCTTTCTTCTATATTTCTGAAGTAGTAAAATCATTATAATAAAAAAAAAAAAAAATTATAAACACAAATGGAGACTTTCACTGGTACTTGTGATTCCATACTGGCAATTCTTTGAAGAGGCTAAGATTTACTGTCAAATGTTACTGTTTGCAGTTTATATTGGAAGGTTAATAGTTGACCTTATGTAATAAATTGTAAATAGATAGTCCAGGTGGCGGTCAATAAAGGTACAAAATAGTGAAGTTTGGTTAAAAATAAATTTCTTTTTTGCTATATTATACCTTCTTTGACTGTAACCCAAACTATCTTCCTACAATCTATTCTAGTTTAAAGTACTGGAAATCACAATCTCAATGTTAAGCTTAAATTTAATGGTTTTTATTTGTGTCGGCAGGGTCGAAATACACAAGATGGTGAAGTAGCGAACATAGCAATGCCCAACTTCAATAATTTTAAGGATTGCACAGGTAAGTCTCAGATTTCAAATTTCTTACTATGTACAGCAGATGACTGTTACTAATATGACCAAAGCAGGTAATAAATACCATCAATTAAGATGAAATGACAACTTCTTTTAGAATTAGGCGATGAGTAAAAATACTGGTAATTTTTGAACAATTTTCAATTTACTTTTGTTTTCTATGATAAAAAAAATGTAAATGATATGTAGGAACTGTCACAAGGTCATCAAAACTCAAAAGTAGCAAGATGATGTTGTACCAGGACTGCCAAACTATTCCAACAAAATATGCCCTGTTTATATCCTTTAAAGCAGTAGTCAAACATAAACACACACCTCATTACAGAAATTATTAATGGTTGACTATTTTAATTGACAATATAATAATATTTAATATGCATAAAAAGGAGAATACTTGTAAGAATATTGAATTTAGAAAAAATTTAAAATTATAAGATTTGGAAATATTACCAAGTGTCAGAGTAACTTCTAGCACTGACAGTGAGCATTATCTATGGAAGTCTACCTAAGGCAATTGCCTCAAATCATATTTACAGCCAAATCAACAATAATTTATTTTATTTGCTGATAGGTTAACAGCTTAGTGAGTATGTAATTTTAATGACTTATAAAATTAAAAAACGTGCTGTTAGAGGTCACATAACTTTCACTTACCACCTTGAGAATAAACTACTTCTTGTACCCTTTAAAACAGCGAATTCTTATTAATTCAAGATGATAACCCCTAATAATATATTTCATATATGTTAGGTTACTGCTTTTCTGGATGATCAATTAATCATTTACTACGCCCTATTTGATATAAGGAAGTGAAAGTAAAATCTGACCATAGTAATAACTGCCATGAAAAAGCAATGATTATCAAATTCTTTCATATTGTACATTCAATCATTCTTTAGTACTATTGACAATGAGGTATTAATTTTTTTCAAACAAACATTTAAGGTACTCAAAAATTTTGACCGAAATTTTTTGAATTTTATGTTGCCATAGCTTTAGTCCTTTTTGGCAAACCCTTAACTTCAATAATTGTTCTGGCATAAATCTTTTGAATTTCTAATTCCTAACCAAGGTATGCAGTTAGTAGACAGAAAAATTCAGGCCTCTACATTTAAATCTATCAGAGCTCTAGATAATGCATCCACTTATAAGATCAGGAATCATCAATTTTTTCAAGAATATCAAGGTATTCATATATATTTTTAGGAAATATGTTAACATAATGACCTAAACAAAATAAAATAAATTGAGATAATCAAAAGAAATTGGATGGAGGAGCAGCAATAATAAACACACGATAAGATACAATAGCACTTTAATGTATCCTATTATTGGCTTGCATACCTTATTTTTTGTCGGCACCCCAACTATATTCTCCTTGATTCTATCTATAGTCAACAATAATGTCATTACTATAAATGGAGATAATTGACAAAAGTCAATACAAGACAGTGAATCTGTCTGATAAAGTGAAATTACAGTAGAAAAAAAATATGCTATTCTCACAACATAGTTGTTTGAACTAACATATTCCTAAGTCTGGTAAATATAAAGTTTAAAAACTTCATAGTTCAACTACAACCTACTGCTAAGGTTATGTAATAATACAATTATCTTTAATATTTATTTATATAATTATTTTAATTCAATTTACACAATTAAAGAAGCTTATTCACATAATTATTTATTAATATAGTAACCCAACCTCAATCCATTTCTGTTGAATTTCAATTCCATCACATGAACAACCAATAACTTTACAATTTCTTTTGCTAAAGTCAGGCATTAACTGGGCAACTCTACCTAATTCTGTCGTACACACTGGAGTGAATGCATTTGGGTGAGAGAAAAATATACACCATCTAAAACAAATATTAATCAAATGGATTTACAAATATCTAGTTCAAAGAAATGAAAATAGTTTTTAAAAAATCTTACGAATCTCCCATCCATTCATGAAAGGTAATATCTCCAATAGTAGTATTAGCATTGAAATTAGGAAATTCATCTCCTAAATTAACCATATTAAGGGATTAATATTTAGTAGTTTATTGAATTACAAAAAAGGAATGATAACGATAACAAATCAAAACCACGCCTATAGATTAAACATCACCTTAACTCGTCCTAATTGAACGACAAGCATTCGAAATTGAGCGGTTCTGATCGAGAATTTGGACTGTGGGGACTAAATAAACCATGGTTGTGATAACCATTATTGTATTTTATTTTGGAAATTATAGCACCAATAAACTGGAAAATCAGATAACAAATTTCTAAGAGCCGATTTTGTTTATTTTGCACAATCAATCAAGGGTAGAATTTGAGGATTATTTTTCTTTAAGGAATAGATTAAATCATGAATAGATTTTTATCTTATTAATTTAAACTTTATTTTTATTTTTTTCTGAAGACATAACTATGATATTCTAGACTATAGATTAAAAAGCACTTAATAATCGTTATTATTGAGTGAAAGAGATTTAAATATAAAATAACTTATTTTAGAGTGATATTTTATTTCGTTCAAAATAAAACTCAAGACGGATGTCGGCAGAAGATAGCTGACCGTATGAAATAGATTATTGGAAGATAGTCCGGATGGCGGTCAATAAAGATATTAAAATAATAGAATATGGTTAACAATAAATAGTTTCTTCCACTATTTTATTACCTTTATTGACTGCCACTCGGACTATCTTCCCATAATAGACATCAAGACGTTCTTTCTTGACAGTTAACATTTGAACAATACAAAGTTTAAGGTTCATAGTTTAAAAGATTTCTCAATTATTTAAATGTAGGCTAAAAGGATTACCAGAGTACAAATTTTCCGACTTTTTATTCGCTTTCCACTTATTTCTCCAGGGCAGGTGAATAAATTTTCCTGGTCAAATTAAAACCAACTATTAAGAGGAAGAATTAAATTAAAACGGAATTTAATGGATATATATATAAATGAATAAATTTCTTATCAACCATCCTATTGATAATTTAGTATGGTAAGAGATCATTTACTATTTTGTGTTTTTAATTAATTTTAAGTATTTTTTTCTAAACTTGGCGAAAAGTGGAGGTGATATCAAGGAGAAAGGTAAACAAGAAAGAAAGGTATGTAATTCCGTATTCCAAGAAAACCCCTACTATTTTATTGCTATTACATAAAATTCAGTCTATAATTTTTAAATTTTTATTAGCTATAATCACAATAAATTATTTAAAATTAAGTATAAACTTATTTATTTTACACAAATATATACTATACACACCATAAATACAAAAATACAAGAGGGGATAAAGAGGATTGCTATGAGAGCATCAGCTATTAATATTAACCACATCTTCTATGATGGTGCCCTTCTTTGATTTATTTTCAACAAACATTCTGAGATTATTAAAATGGCAAACTGTAAGTTAAAATAGGAAGAATTGAATCTAAAAAAGATTCTTTTTATAAGTTTCTCCCATTATTTTTTAGAGATAAGTATATGATGAATAATTGTGCTCATTGAATGTTACCTTTTTTACCGAAGAATCGACCTATATCCATCTTGTCCCTTTAAAGGTGTGGTTGTGTGTTAATTTTTTTTTTTTTATTCGTGAAGATGTCAACTCAATAATGTTACCTTTCTAATTATAGCATATTTCCAGAAAAAAATCATCTATCAAATAATTTCACTATTTTCTTTATTTTTTTTCCTTCGGTCCCAAAAATCTAAGGGGAGCCGAGGCTCCCCCTGCTTCTCTCCGCCTGCATCCATGCCGAAATTCCAGTTTTCACTTACTCTACTTTTACTTTCTATGGAACAAATGTATTTATTTTTTCCTTCCGTTTGCTTAAAGTTAGATTATGTTCATTAATTTTTAAATAAAGTTTTTTCACAGTAGTTTAGGAAAATAAAATTAAAAATAAAATAAAAAATCTATTTTATTCAGACACTCTTCAAGCCAGAGTTTAGGACAGGTGTCTTCACCTACAAACTCTTAATCCGATTTTTCACCACTTATTTACATATTTTAAAAGTTGTGATTGTAAAAGAATTATGGTAAATAATTTTGTTTAAATATTTTTTGTAAATATTCTTTTGTGGTAATAATTTGTAAAATGATATATTCCTAAACACATTATATCAAATATTTATTTATAAATATCACATCGTTAAGACTTTTTCATATCACTAAATCTATTCATTGTAATACTTGTTGAATATATAAATAAGCCTTGATAAATAACAAATTTTAACTTCTGTTATAGTTTAAAATGTATAAATTAAAGTGTTATAACCCTAAAATAAGGTGTAATAAAAAAAAAAATTGATTTTTAGCATAGACGCTTCTAAAAACTATTTTTTATAATCAAAATTAGTCATCGGAACATGGTTGATTTTTTATTATCAATTAATATTTCAATAATAAAAAAGCTACAATCAGTTACAAATATTTATTTCCCCCCAAAACATGAACTTTACCATAGCTTGCTAAAAAGTAACATTTTTTAATATTAATTTCAAATCCTCAAAATGGTTTATTATACACAAAACGTGTTATCAAATCAAGAGCCCATTTCGGCTGATCTCCAGGCACCATATGTCCAGCATTTCTGACCAATACCTCGGTGAAACCTTTAACAGTTTTGGAGTAACCAGCAAGTTCATTTCCAACCATCCACTTTTTCCGGGGAACGGTTTTGTATATATTGGCTCCGCTCCATTTCAATCGCTGTAAAAAGTTTATTGTTAGTGGATACGGAACAATTATATCCAACTGGCCGTTGTAAAACAATACTTTATATTTTTCAACTAATTTTTCAATCCATGGTTTAACTGACTGCATTACGTCTTGTTTTAAATACTGCTCTACTTTACTATCAGTATGGAACGTTAAGTTACCAACATGTATACTTCTTCTCATTACATCTTTTTGAACATATTCTCCCATATCTCCATATGGACTATCATCTTCATTGTGCAAATAGTTGAAGTAAAAGCTAAACCCAGTCTGATTATAAAAAAAACTTTTATAAGGAGTCAAATCACCATTGAGTAAAGCATCAAAACCCTCAAAGGCTTTTAAGTAATTCTTTGCTTGAATGTTTTTAACGATGTCGTCCTGTTTTCTTTGAAAAGCCATCCTAGTGCTACTATCAATTAAACCAATCTGGTATAAGTAGTCTCCATAATTCAACATATTCTCTGGATCTGATAACCCGTTACCAATAGAAATACCCTTTAAATTTATTTTTGGTAGGTTTTGTTCATTACTAGTGTGAATTTTATAAGCAATTGCAGGAACATATTTTCCGGCATACGATTCACCAGCGACAAAGAAATCATTTTTTCGAAGCTCTGGAAATAATTTAAAAAACTGTGTTAGAGCTGAGTAAAGGTCATTTCCAACACCATCTTCATTTTTAACATATCCGTTATCATTGTCTGTAAAACTAAATCCTGTACCGACTGGGTTATCAATGTAAATGACATTAAGTATCTGCGACCAATAATATTTTCTAGATTTTAGACCTCTTTCCTTCTTAACATAGAATGGCCCATTTTCATTAAACAGTCCATATAGTGATGATGCGCCAGGCCCTCCTTGCAGCCAAAGTACAACAGGTGCTGTTGTCGAGTTGTTTTCTGCAGGAAAATACCAAAAAAACATGTTGGAGTTGTACTGCTTATTGACTGTAAAGAAGCCTGCATAACTTTTAACATTAGCTTTCACTGGTTTGACAGATGCAGCCGATTGTCCTTCTGCAATCGATCCGTTTTCAATAAATGGAGTTAAAAATAAGGGTTCTCCAACATTGTCACCAGTTATGTATGGAAAATTTCTATACTTCATTCCAAACCCGCTTGTAAAATTAACACAATAGTACACACAAATCAACACTAAATATTTCATCTTGTAGATGTTTTCACCACTGACAAAATTCATACTGAAATTATAAATCAGAATCCTTACGTAAGTTAATAGATAGAGTTCAAATGATAAATGTGTGGCATTAGAATTGATTAGATAGTGTTTATACAGTCAGCATTTTGAATTGATTATGGTTATTGTATTATATTAAAATAAATATTTAAAAACGATTTATTTAAATTTCTGGAATTACCACAATACATTCGTACATATAGTTAAGATTATTTATTTTGAAAACTTTACACGTAGTTCTAAAGCCGAAAACCCAGAATTTAATCATCACTTATATTTTTAAAATTTAATATGTATCATTAAACTAATTTATAGGTAAAAATAGTAAATATAATCAATCTATGTAAATCAGCGTTGTTAATTCATTTAAAAACAAATACGGAACAAAATGCGTGACTGGAAGAGGGGATTGAAGTAAATTTAATGATTCGTAAAGTAATGTGTAAAAATTTAATTAAAAAAATAAAAGATTTATATAAATTTAAACTATATATTCTACTGACTAGAAAAAAAGTCCATCACGTTGGTGAGGCTGCAACTTTTAGGGACGGCTAAATTTCAGGATAAGTAATAATATATTTTAAAAATTTGAACCACTTTTTTATTTGTAACTTGCACGATACACGATAAATATGATTATTCTTGCCAAAACGTTCTTTAGAATTATTTTTTTTGTAGTATTTTAAATTGAAATGTCTAAATAAGGGGGTGGCGAAAGTTTCATCCGCCCTAGGGGGTTGACAATTTAGCAATTCCACGCTACGCGACTGAATGAAATAAAATACTTTATGGTTGTTTGAATAATATAATGTTTTCCCTGGTTTGAAACCTGTCTTATGATCAATAGTTGTATCAGGTATCCAATCGCGCTACTACCCGGTGTTCTATAGATTTTGCCAATTGAATTCTTAACATTGATTTTAACCTTTCTTTATGGGTCATTCTCAAATAAACTGTCGTTTTATTTTCAAAAAGTTCATAGAAGCTCGCCCAAACGTCCTTTTTATTTTTTCCTAATCTCTCAAACATTAAATTCAACCGTAATCAGAGTACATTTTATCAACTAGTTACATCTTACATGTTTTTAAACAATTAAGAATAAAAAGTTGGACAAAAAATCTCTTCTGATAAGTTGGAGGAAATTACCACCCAAAGAGCATTTTGAACATTTTCGCTAAAGATTTTAGATCAAAAGTATCAAACTAATAAAATAATGGGTATTATAATAATGCAATTTAAACTTCAGTTATAGAAGTTAAAACTTATAATAGATTTTTCTGTTCTGCAAGATAGTGGTCGAACGGTTTACAAAATAGTTTATCGTAGTGCAGTAAATAACAGTGTTATTCATACTTATATGAGCCTACAAATTTAGTAAGCCATTTATTAATCAAAATACAGAAAGGTTACACCTATTTCGGATAAACGAAATTTTGTAATCATTAGTCAAAAGGAATAAAATAATTTTAAATCACTACACTTTTGCAATAATGGATTAACTAATTTTTAACTATACATAAATTTCCTAAACAAATAATCGCTACTTATACTGCGAGAAACTGTTTTATATTATTTCATTGGAGGCACATTCGTGCCCTATACCGAAACAAATGGGAAGCATTCTCTTTTTATCAATTTTATTCATAGTTTTTATACGAAGCGGCTGTTGGAACGCTTGAACTTGGAGGCGTATTTCAGCAGTAACTGCCTCACTGGAATTGAACCCTGTCCATTTGTTCGATTTATCTAATTTAGTTATATTTTTAACAGAATTAGATTTAACTGTAATATACAAAAAAATTATACTTTTTTTTATGTGTGTAGTAGACGGACCATTCGGAATAAAGAGAAATTCTAGTTCTGGAAGAGATGTGTATGAACACAACTTAGTGTGTAAGAAGTCGTCAGTTTTAAAAATGCAACCAGGTACGCTGGCAGTTAGGGTGATTTCACTTTAAGGAAACGTACTGTACATCTTTTCAAAACTTCAACTCAATGTTTTTTTTTTGTTAAACGAGATGTCAAGTTTGGAATAACAAATTAAACATTTATAATTATTAATATTAAACTTTGAAAGCAACGGCTTTCAAGTGACTGAATAGAGTTATGTGTCTAGATGGGCATTATCTAGAATTTAAAAAGTTTATGTCCTTTCGTTTAATTAATCCTTCGCCAGTTCCTAGCATAATAAAATTTGTGCCATGTGAAAATTGATGTATTGTCGGTTTAAGGCCCATTTTCCGTGTTATAGATATCTGCTACATGATAAAAATTAATGATTGAATATGACAACAATCACCGTAGATTGAAAAAAAATTGTACATGGTTTTGGAAGGTTTCACACAACCAGTAAGAATTCGTCATCGAAATTTGAATACCCTCTGCCAAATGCACAAAACCATAGAGTGGACCGGAATAATCTTCGGCTAACAACAAGTGGTAGGACAGGACAACTCAATCAAACGTTAATCAGCTTGCTGATCTGGTTTCACGTAATACCTATGGAATTCGTTCTTATAGCTGTTATTCACGTTCGAGAGCGCCTAGTGGACAACATATGTAATCTAAAATGGAAAACTGGCTCTGCATTTATCATTGCAAATTTAAAGATAAATAAAAAAATCCATCCAATCTTGTGCTTGGGATTTATGAAACAATTCTGTACTAAAACTAAAGGGTAAGAACGCAGTTGTAAGGCTCCGCCGATGATCAACACCGTCTATTCTTGAAAGATGTGAAGTTCAGGCAATATTTCCTAACTGACATCGAATTGACCTAAACGATTGTATCATGCTAATAAAACCAAACGTAATAAAATGTGGTGAAATGGAATTTAAATTTCAGTTTTAACCAACTCTTTAAATGTCCATTTAAAAAGGCCGATGAACTAAAATTTATTATCGTCCCTGATTTCATGTTTAATTTTTATTGAATGGTAGATTTAAAGAGAAGTTGGGTATTCGGTGATAATACATAATTGTAATCGAATGGAAGAATTTATTAGAAGGCATACCTACATATCTGCAGTACCTGAAGTATATATTTTCGACGATCTGCTCAGAGAAATTACCAGGTCTTCCTGAAAGAAATAACTTGTAAAGCACTTAACTGAACATTTATTTTAGACTGCAGGAAAGTGATTTAGTTAAGAAAGTTTCAGAGAATGGGAGAACAAGAGGGTCCTCTTCTACCTTTCAAAAGCCAACGGATATTTACACTCCATTTAGCTATATAAGGGGTATTCATGATCCATGTTAAAGCGTGTTAAATGGAAAAACTCGTGTTAAA
>NW_027114634.1:889255-946710 GCF_000696795.3 Halyomorpha halys
ATAATAATATTGGAAATAAAGTCTTAGAATTAAGTATAACTGTATAAATATTTTGTATAAACAAGCAAAAATAAATATCTGAATACAATATGTGAACTGGTTTATTATTTCAAATATATAACATTGGATTGATTTTTATACTGAAAAATAGACAGATGACATCTAACCGTCTCAGTGTGCACACACATATCGTCTCCATTGTCACCATTGTGAATGGTGTGCTCTTTTACTATGATGCTTATTGAAATCCTGCCACTAAGTCATAACCCGACTGAAACTGAGAAGCTCGTTTTAATTTAGAGGTTCGCCTGTACCTGTAAGGACACCTTATTCAACGCATTCGTAGCTCACCGCGTAGTCCAAATGTTGGATATTGCAAACTGCAGGACTCTGCAACTAAAGGACTTCAACCGGCGGAACTAGTGAAGCACCAGTTATTGCGGATCCCACTTGCATAGATGGAAACCAGAGATCAAACTAGTTCTCCTTAACCCCGTCAGTGTCAATTTAAAATTTTTAACAAATTTTAGGCGGACGGTATGTTGCGGCCAACATATGGCCCACAAATCGATTATTGGAACATGTGATTTTTATTAAGTCGAAAACACAAAGCAACTACTATCTGTTGTTTATTATACTGAAAAATAGACAGATGACATCTAACCGTCTCAGTATGCACACACACATCGTCTCCTCACTTCAGACTCGCAGTTGCCAGCATCCTGGCCATCTTCGTCATCTACATCATTTTAGCCACGGCGGGCGGACTACTTAGACTCATCCTCCAAGAGGACAAGGCGGCCGGACGTACGTCGATCTACCTTCACCAGAACATCCACTTAGGACAACCACCACAACCAGGGCCCCATTAATCACCGGTGATATAAGACCTTTTTTCTCTTTTGTTCAATGCATTTAATTTTGTAATAGTTTTAAGCTTTCCCTTTTTTTCTCTTTTGTTCAGTTCATTTAATTTTGTAATAGTTTTAAGCTTTCTCTTTTTTTTCTCTTTTGTTCAATTCATAATACAAAAATAACAAAATTCGACTATTCTTGTCTTTTCACGGTTGGGCTAGTAAAGGTTCCTTTTGAACCCCTACCCGCCGAAACACTACCGAAAGAATAACAATTTGCATGATATTTACCAAGATAAATTCGCAAAATGATGACTTCTGGTTATTTTGGAAAAACTATATCTCGGGAATTATTGCACATTAGAGCTCAAATGGCAATTCGTTAAATGCATTATAAAGTAGTTTATAATAATATTTCTACTACCTGTTTTTGTTTACTCCATATACTGGCATAAAGGGGAGTTAGCCTACAGGTAACCAACCCATTTTAGTCAGAGTGCATATTCCGTCTGACTGCCACAAAATAAAATTCGATCGGCCCAGGCCGGAATCGGACTTCTGCTGTCGCAGACATGAGGTTTCTAAGGTGACGCCTCAACTCCCTTAGCTACCAAGGTCCCCGATGTTTTATCTACTTTTTTTAAACTCCTTACAGGGTCATTACTGACAAATGAGGCTCATCCTAGAGGTAACCGACCTCTTCTAACCAGAGAGAAAAGGTTGACGGTAAACATTTACCCCATCAAAATGGAATGAACGGTTCGATTGATAATGGTCGTACCAAATTTGTCTCAGTTTGTCTATGGAAACACACTTGTTATTTGTTATTTAAAACATACACCTCGAGAAAAAATTTTTGAGTCTGTTAATTTTTTTTTATTTGCTTCAAAAAATACAAAGCTTCCTAATCTCTGGAAGGAAGCAAAACCATGTACATCTAACATCATAATTTAGTTATACTAACCTCTAATATATATTCATACTACATTAATTTGTTTTAGTAAGTCTTATCAACTACTTAATTTACTGGATTACAGATTTCAACCAGAGTTGGGCAAAAAGTATTCAAATGACGAGAGACGAATAAATTTCATTCGAAGTTTGTATTAGATTGCCGAGAGGAATACATTTTCATTCGAATAAAAATACGACTAAACAATCCAAATACTTTTGTATTTGAATATTTGAAATATTATTTCAATCAAATAAAAAATAGTCGAATAAACAATCTGTTGAATACAATAATATTCGGATAACAATTAGATTTTTTTTTTCGTTTATTTTTAACCATTTTTAATTTCTAACGTATGAGGGTCTCATTACACATTTTCAGACGAGCGGAACACGAAAATGCTATCGATTTATTTAAATTTTCTGTTGCTGATTTATTGGATTCCTCTTATATGTTTATTAAGACGCAGCAAAAGAAAATGCTATCGATTTTATGATCGCCCGCTCGCGAATCGATTTATTATAATTTTTCCGATCTCAAACATATTAGTGTCCTTTTGAATTTTTTAAGATGCAGAAAACATACAAATGGCTTAATATGTATATAAAAGGACCCTAATATAAGAAGGAACCCATGTAAAGTAAATATAAATCGATGCGCGATTTTAAAATTAATAAATTAATTAATTTTCTGCATCTCTTAAAATATATAAAGGGACCTTAGTACGTTGCAATCTGAAAAGGTAAAGTAAATCGATACGCAATCTTAAAATCGATAGCATTTTCCTATTCTGCTTCTTAAGAAACATATAATTGTCCCCTTTAAGAGGACCCTAAGAAAAGAAACCCTATATATTAGAGATCATTAAAGTTAAAATTAATCTATACCCGATCATAAAATATATGTGGCCATAGGCCTGTAAGTCAAAAAATGTCGTCTTTACGAGTATACGAATACAAATGTGTTTGGATCATTAAATTTTTTAGAATAAGAGATTATTCGTTCGTAAGATTAATGAATACAAAAGTATTTAAATGGTTATTCAAATTGTTTTGCTCGAATAATTGATTATTCGTGTAAAATAATGATGAATACAAAAGTATTCGGATGGGTAATCATATGTTTATATGTTTTTGTAGGAATAATTGATTATTCGAGTAGAAAAGTCACGAATAAAAAAGTATTCGGATGGTTAATCATATGTTTTTGTACAAATAATTGATTATTCGATTAGAAAATTTACAAATACAAAAGTATTCGTCTCTCGTCTATCGAATAATAATTGCCCAACTCTGGTTGCAACGACTGCATTATAACATGGAGGTAAGAATTTTTGAAATATTCCAATTTATGTTTATTAAAGTGGTTATTTCTAAATATTATATAAAAGATTTATTTCTATTGTAATGTTGGTAAATGAGAAAAAAATTAAATAATGAATTACTAATTAACTTAATGAGAAAGATAACATGAAAGCAATGGTGATGTGATTTAATATTGAAAATAAATACCAGCTGACATGAAAGGGTTTACAGAAGGAGTAAGGTTATTCTTAGTTTTTGTGTGTCCTGTTTAGTTGATTTATGATTTTGAGGTACTTACTGGTTTGTTCATTGTTATAAATATTTTTTATACCATTGTTATATGTTTTTATTTTTCTTGCATACCTCAAATGTAAAGGCATGTGGAAGATCCCTGGAAACATTTTATTATTCCAGGTAATGATTTATTTAGTTTGTGTGCTACAGTAGTTTTCTGTTACCTGATAGATTTTTTTATTTTTTTTTTAAGGGAACGTGAGTTTTGACAGGGTCAAAACTCATCCCTTGTATGGAGTTCAAACAACTAGTTAAGAGAAGAAGTGGTAACAAACTTTTATATTGGACTAATATGGATATGATGTTCGAAGCTTATCTTGCTCATGAATCGGGTCATCTAGAAGATGATATTCCCCAGACAAGAGAACCAGTATGGATTCTTGGCAAAAGATATAGTGCTATACATGGTAAGATGTTCTCTTATACATTCTATCCACATTTTCTAATTTATTGTAAGCATAATTAAGTTACTTCATATATTATCATATATTTGTTTTACTATGTCTTGGGCTTCAGGTTCAAATCTTGTTATGCAATATAAACCTGATAGTTTCTAGTTATTCTAACTATATTAGCAAAGTTTATAAATATTTACCTATTTATATTTGTCTATATTAGCTTTATTAACATGCATTACTATTATAGTTAAAATGTGAAGGTATTTTGTATCTATAGGTACACATTGATGTTACACATGTATTAAAATGTTGTTTTCCATTTACTCTCCCTCAAGAAAATATTTAATATTAGGATTTTAGGAGCTCTTTAGAAGTTGAGATTATTTATTTAAATTTTTCTATCTTACTAGTAGTTCATTCTTAATATTTTTTCAGTTGTTTAATGTTTCTTTTTTTCTGGTTAATCATGATGATTTTAAGAATTTCTAACATGGAGCAGTAATAATTTATTAATATGGAATTATTGAATATTTATTGATGAAAAGTTTTCCAATTCACTTTTTACCAGTATTCATAAGGGATTCTATTCATCCTTTACAATGGTTCAAACATGGATTTTTTTTATTTCATGTTATTTATTGTATTATTTATTCATGAATATTTTTTTTTGTTCTCAGATTTTGAAGCTATCCGAAGGGATATAAGATCCAGATTATGGTTTTCATATAGAAAAGGCTTTGTTGCTATTGGAGACTCAAGTTATACTACGGATAAAGGATGGGGATGCATGTTGCGTTGTGGACAAATGCTTATAGCTCAAGCTTTAATAAATTTACACTTAGGTATTATCATTTCATTAAATCTGTAACAATTACAATTTTCATTATTATATTTCCACTTTTATATCCTTATTTATATTTGATACCAATCAGTCACTATTTCTTTGTCATTCTGTTTCAAATAAAAAAAATGTTATTGACATCCACCACCATTCATTATCTGTAAATTGCCATTTATTTTTTGTTTCTATAATGTTAGAAAATCAGAAAAATAAAACCAACCTGTTATGAGTCTCAAAATGGTCTTTCACAGACTCTCAAGGGCTTGATTTTAGTCTCTTTTTAGCTATATATTTGTTGCTAAATTCTGGTTTAAAAAATGATTTTTAAATTTTAAATAATCATAGTTATCTTCAGAATATATTGAGTTATAAAAATAATCGATGATAGTTGTATTGTGTTCTATATTGATATGTTTGTGCTAAACAAAAAAAAAAAAAATCCTGTCAGGTAAATAATTTATATTATATATATTGTATGTGATTTCAGGGCGTGATTGGGAATGGACACCATCTTGTCATGATGTGCGCTATCTGAGACTGCTTAAAATGTTTGAAGATCGTCGGTCAGCTCCATATTCCATACATCAAATTGCACTTATGGGTGCTTCTGAAGGAAAACAAGTCGGAGATTGGTTTGGACCAAACACTGTTGCTCAAGTCCTAAAGTATATAAACTTTTTTTTTTAAAGAATCAGGGTTTAGTGTTTATAAATACTTTAATTTTATCAAACTTTTTTTTTTTCAGAAAATTGTCTGCATACGATGAATGGAGTAACTTGGCTGTTCATGTAGCTCTTGATAACACTATTGTTGTCAATGAAATACGTAAGTAATGAATCAGTCAATCTGAATTGTTAATTTTAAATAATAATATATACTTTTTCATCTTAAAATCTATACTTTGTGTTAAAGTAATTGTAGTTTTAGACAAGTTATAATTTATTATATAATTTTGATTATTGTTTTCTGAACTACTCTGCCTACTTAACAAATTCTATCCACTGCTTTTCCTTCAACATACACAAACACAATTTACTTGACACACTTGTATTTTAAAAATAATTCATCAGGTTTTAGGTACATTAGTGAATTAATGTAAAAATGGTCCAGTATTAATTCCATCAACTACCTACTACCACTTTTACATGCACAAACATATTTTCATTGACAAACTATATTCCTTCCTATAGATTTTATTTTGGAACAACAAATCATTGAACTTGAATTGTAGGTGATGATAGGTGAAGTATCTAATAGAAATGAAGAAGCTATGAGAAGAATGTAGCAAGCATGTTTATTATAATTTATATTGGCTAATCTCCTAATATCATTATTTGGAAAAGTTTTATTTTTCATTAATAATTTTATTCACTATGTTTTCATGTAAAGCATGCCAATTCTAGTTATTTCAATTTAAATAATTTGTACTTTCAAAATTTTTATGATTCCTGGTTGTTGAACAGTAAAGTAACCAATATTTTATTTATTTTCCAAATTTGAGTTTATTGAAGCTATTATTTACTGTGATTTAATATTTATTTTTATTTTTAGATTTATTTAAGTGTTTATTTATCTTAACTTTTTTCTTTTTTAGGCAACTTATGTACACAAGAAAGGAGAGGAGGTGTCAGAGGAAGGGAATGGAAACCTTTAGCTCTAATTATTCCTCTGAGATTAGGAATTAACGAAATCAATGCTGTGTACATTAATAGTCTGAAGGTAAGATAAAGAAAAAAAATGAGAAGTCTTTTCTAATACTTGATAAATAAAGTAAGAATTGATTCTTGATAAATGGTTTTACTATGAGATGGTGTGTCAGCGTCATGTTTAACTGTCTGGGTTTTCTCTCTACTCAAATATGGGCACAACTGCAATTTTAGTGTCCTGCTGTACCCTAGGAAGGTTTCCTCACCAAATAGTCAATCCTTTGAGGAAATAGAAGATTATTACTCATCAATGAGTCACTAACAGACCCAAATCTGTACTCAGGAGGTAAAGCCTAGAGCATTACTCATTGAACCACACTGTTCCCAAAATTAAATTTTAAAAAATATAAGTTTTCACTTTTCATTTTATCATTCATAGAAACAGAATTACTTTTTTATGTTTCCTTTGATTGCATCATTTGCTTACCCTTTTTATAAAACAAACAGATCGAATTAATTATTACCTGTTATTATGGTTAAATCAGCATGCTGTCATTAGTCTGACACAAATCGACCTGAAGTAGATGTTACAGACTGGATATTTATCAAAATTACTAAATATAACTAGTGTAAAGAATATATAAGATAGTCCAGGTTGGACAGTGATTTAAACATTGTACAATAACAAAAAAAGTAGGCCTGAAGATAACGTAAATAGCCAAAAGAGTAAAAAAAGAAATATTGGTGAAAGTGAGTTTGATGCTTTATTTTAGTAAAAATCATCTTATATAATATTTTTAATATACAATAATTTATTCTATTTATAAATATAAATTACAGTAAAACCTAGGTTATCCAGTTTCCAATCGGCTACACTTATAGTCTGTTTGGTATAACTTGATTCTTGGATGCCAGCCATAAACATTCACTGTTTTCCACTGTTTGCAATCCTACTTTTCTCGATCCACAATTTGCACCACAACCTTTCTTGCAGTAGCATAAGTCTGTGATTACGTTTTTGTGCTGATGGCTGGATTGTCATCTGCTCCAGGTACTTACTTTTATAATTTCCATCCTTGATCTTCAGGCTGCTAATTCCTTATCAAGTTTGCTTGATATTTAGTAGTACCATTAACTATTTGCACTTGAACTGTTGTTCAATGGATGATAACTTGCACAAGTTAATCTGTCACATGGGACCTGGCCGTTTTATATATTTTGTGAAATGAAACTTTTTAGTTAGCATTTAGGAAGTCAAAATAAGAATTGATACAAAGTTTAAGCCTCATCTCTTTCATTCCATTGTAAGGCTTAGCCTTTTTCATTCACCTTGACTGGATGATAAGCTAATTCCAGGAAAGAAAGAAGTTATTTATTTAGAACTTTGAAAATAGAATGAATATAACATTGTTAAGATAACATGATTTAAATGATGTAGAATCTTTTGCTATGAATTTTTTATTATATGGAAAATTATTTGAATAATGATGATTTTTATAAATTTACAGACTTGCTTCACAATGCGACAAAGCATTGGTGTTATTGGAGGAAAACCGAATCATGCTCTCTATTTCATTGGCTGTGTTGGAAATGATGTGATATTTCTTGATCCACACACTACGCAGAATATAGGCTTCGTTGAAAGAAAAGAAGTGGATCATGAACGCAAAATAGATGCTTCTTACCACCTTTCCCAAGCTTCCCGAAGTCATATTCTTCATATGGATCCTTCTATTGCTGTTGTAAGTTTCTCTATAATCATTATTTTTTATAAATTTTATGTTCAACATTGTTGTTAAGTATGAAAGGAAGATGGTCTGGGTGTGGTCAAAAGAACTCAAATAGTAATAAAATTATTTATTATAAGCCAACATTTTGCTCCACTTTGCAGAGCTTCCTTAGGGCTAAAAGTGATGCAAACAGCTAAAACAATGTTACAAAGTGAGAGAATAAATTTTAGCCTTACCTTAGTTAACTTTTATTTTTGTTATCTCTTCTCTTACATTATTTTCGTTGTTTGTATATTATTTAGCCCTGAGGAAGCCCTGAAATATGGGGCGAAACATTGGTTCATAATAAATAGTTTTATTATTACTTGAGTTCTTTTAACCGCTCTCAGACCCTCTTCCTTTTATATACTAAACATAGTCAATTAACAGTCTTACTATTTTCATTAAATGTGCTTATTAATTTTTTTTTCAGGGATTTTTTTGCAAAACTGAAAATGATTTTGATTCTCTTTGTCATGATATAAAGGAGAGGTTTATGTTGGAGAAACAACCACTCTTTGAATTAGTTGAAAACCGACATGTTCCTAAAGGTTTGTATACTCGAATAAATTTCAATAATTTATTAATCATTTAAATTAAATGTTAAAATATAATTTTAAAGATACTGGTACGAGTGGGGCAACAAGTGGTAAGTAGTCCTTTTTATAATAAAAAATGTAATATAATTTTAAGTTTAAAAGTTAAATATATTTTGCAGAATGAGATAATTATGAGAACATTTTGAGTTTCAAGAAACTCAAATTGTACTGTACTCTACTGCTACCGAGATATGAAATTTCTAATCCTTAGCTGTTAATTAATAGTTTTTTGTTTGTTTTTTTTTCAACTTTTAGCTCAGTGGTGTTTAGGAATATTATCAGTATTTATTTTAGTCTTTGTTACTTTAAAAATATTATATATTAACGATTATGTTTTATAAATAACTTATGTAGAAAAATGTTTTTAGGTCAACGAAGTAGGCAGTTTGATGATTCAGACGAAGACTTTGAACTCCTGGGTTAACCATTTGGGAAGATTTTATCCTTGTAAAATGTTATTAAAATACATTGGTGCACACAATTAACCCACCACTTCGAAATTGGTTTATTAAAGTAATTTCTAGTTTCTTGATTTAATTTAGGGTCTTTTAAAAAAAAGGCAAATTATGTTATAATTAAATTGTTTTTTTATAAACATATTGATTCATAGTAATTGATTCAATTATTAACCAAATATTTTTCTATGAACAAATATTGAAAATGTTTTTTTAAAGAACACAATTCCTGAACTGCTGAACAATACAGTCTCAACAAAAATTATATTTGTAGGTAGTTTATACTAATTTCTCAGGACAAATTATGGTGGTTAATCACCTTTACATGCCATTAAAGAGCTCCTGTAGTATATTGTCCACAGTGACAGTGAAGGTAGTAGACTTTTGCTGGTACTGCCCACCATAGTGGCTAGGAGTGATTGCTAACCGTCAAGTCCACCTGTTATACTTGTGTATTTTCTTTGAAACTGCCCACTGTGCAGCCCGCTCCTTGAGCCTCTTACCTGTATTAGTTCCAAGTATTTAAACCACAATTTTAGGTATAAATTTTATGGTTTTCATTTACATCTCAAGGGTAGAAATAAGCATGGTGGTGGAGTTGCGATCTGATTTAATTAATACACGCCAGGTATTATAGCTTCAATAAGGCGAATAATAATGATAAGGAGAATCTCAGTGTAAAATAACCATTAATTGGCTAAGAATTTTTTATTTGATCAGGGAGTAGCATATATTATGTTTGTCAATAAACTATGTTTCATCACCAGCTCGCTTGTATAACAAATGTGAAAAATTACATTTTTTTTATTTCACTAGTTTTTTTAATTTAACTACAAGTATTTTGGGAAAATAAAGTCATACATACAAATCTCAGACTAAGAGAAGTAAAATCATCCAGATAATATAAATTATTTCCAGTGGAAAATAAAACATTTTTCTTTTTAGTTTAGTTAGTTACTTAGTTTTCTTTTTGGTTAGTTAGTTACTCTTGGTCTCCTGAGTTGCCATATAAAAAAAATCATATTTATCAATGTTTGGACTTGAGTGTTTATCTCAGATGAACGTTTCTGTTAAGTTTCAGTAATTTTGGCTAATATGATGAAAATAAAGTAAAGGAAATGTAGGAAGATAATCATTATCATCTAAAGTCTTCTCAGGCATGATAATATAAGCGTAACGTTATACTGCAAACCCATAGACTGGTTCAGGAGCAGTTAAGGTTGGGCTGCAAGGAAATGGATGTTTCTTGACTGCCCAACTGTATTGATGATATAGGGCCCATTAATATCCACTGAAACAGCAGTTAACTGCTTTTCTTTATGACAAATAGTACCAGCCAAAGTCTACAATAAATCCAGGAAAGGGATTTTGGTGCTGCTCATGTCACTTGCAATGAGATTAAGATTGTGGAGTGTCATCTCAAATCCGACCTCCATAAGGTATTCAACCATAATCCAAGTTCTGTATGGTAAGGCATCATAAGAATCTGTTTCCAGTATGGAGAGCAGATTAAAATATATGTCCCTCTAAAATATTCTTCCAGTACCTTTGAGTCAGGACCTACCCCACACGACCACCTATTATTTCTATAGAGGCACTGAAACCAATGCTTTTCCATTATGTTATTGGGCCTCCTTGGCCACAATGTCTTGTGGGCATATTATTATTGAAATAATTTTTTTATGAGTTCTGATGGTTGTTGATGGGTGCTAAGTGCATAGTTTTCCTTCAGTCAATATCTTTCTCATTATAAGACTAAAAATCAAAGCATTATGAAGTTGTCTTAAGAAATTTCTGGTCATTAATTAATTTTGACATTATAGTGACTTACAGACTTGAACAGATAATGAAGATGTTATTCATATCCTTTTTTGAACTCGACTAACACTGTCATCACTAACACTTCCAATCCTCTCTTCAAAATGCAGGGTGTAATTATGTCATAAATTGAGTGGTGTGTTGATTCTGTCCACCAGTGTTTAAAATATATTTTGAAGAAAGTGCCTGAGTTTAATGGAACTTATTTTGTGAAATTGTAAATAACATATTAAATCTGTATAATGTTTATTGTATATATGTAAGTATATGATATTTGGATAAGTGGGTAACTTAATTAACCAAGTCATATTAAGAATTTTTAATGAAAAATAAATTGTATACATTTCCTCGATTAAATTAGGAACAAAAACAAGCAAAAACAAACAGAATTTTGGCACAAAAGGTAATTGACAAAAAACTTTTATATCTTATTACTAGTGATATTTTCTTCTTAAATAGAAAATCATATAGCTTTCTGATATTTAATAATATTGTCTTGAAAATATTTTAGTATGATCAATAAGATAATTAATTTTTGTTTTATAGCAGTTGAAAGCAGTGACTGAAAACACTTGCCATATTGTTGGACACTTAATCTCTTTTAATGGATAACTATTATGTATTTATTGAATAGCATACTTTAGAGCCACTTTTTGTATTATAAAGTTAAGTTGCATCTTTGTTTTATGATTTGACACTGTAAATATGAACTATTATATTAGATAAACTTTAGAACAATTTTGGAAAAATACAATGGATAATGTGAATTATTTATATATACATAAATGAAGATGTTTGATCTTAATTTCCTACAGATGATTAAATTCAAACTTGTATATATTAATGTTATAATAAAGTATCAACAAGATAGCAGTTATAATGTATCTCACTAAAATAACAACAAATGCCTTAATTTCTTTTTAAATGTACATTGTATTCCAATAAAGGTTTTAATCATGAATACATAAATCTTTTCTATATTACATATTAACAATTCTATATATAGATAAAAATGGATAATACAGAAGTGTATATTATAATCGATGGCTTTTCAGTAAAAAGAATTTTTAATATTAATCGCCCTGAAGAATTAATACAGTTTAGCTTTTTTTATATTAAAGATAATGCCACAATATTTGCATAGTAAGTAATGTATATCTATTAAAAATCCACATCAAACATTTGCATAATTTTACCATTTTTGACTTGTTGACTGCCAAATTACTTTTCTGGACTTAGGTGCAAAAAGCCAAATAAATTTAACCATATTATATTACAGTTAGTAAATTGTAAAGATGAGTCGTAGTTGGGATTCTAGGCTATAATAAGTTAACTTGTTGGCAGTCAAGGTCTTGATTAGATATAATGAACTTTAAGTTCAGTTATGAACAAAAATAAATGTAATTACATCAAGTGGTCTTAGTATAGCGTGATCATTTTTCGCAGAAATCTAATGCTTTGTCTTAATTAACTAAAGCTTTACAGTTTTATTGATCCAAAATAAGAAGTACTTGTATTTTATATGAGTAAACTGATTGTGAGTTTCTATTACAATTGTAAGTGCTACAAACCCCTCCTTTTATATGAATACTAATAAGAGCTAAGACAAAAAGAATGAAAAAAAAAACATTAGTTACCTAACCATTTCAGATTCCAGTAAATGTATAAACAGTGTATGCTAATAAAAAAATTAACAACATAATTTTTATTTATCCTGTAGTAGCTACTGTTTAAAATCTGAAAATTCCAGTAAATGTATAAAGAGTATATGCTAATTAAAAAATTAACAACATAATTTTTATTTATCCTGTAGTAGCTACTGTTTAAAATCTGAAATTTTTCATAAATATTTGAAGCCAAATTACATATATATAAATATACCTGTAAAATCTTAAATATTGTAAATAGATATATACTTTAATAAATGTTAAATTCATAATGATATAGATAATAAATTTGAATTATCCATGTTACCATTCTATTTTATATACATTGAAAATGCTCATATCCTTCACTAGTTTTTAATAGCTTTGAATACAGATAGTTTATTTTTTCATCCTAGCCATTGGTAATTAAATCTTATAAAAGTGTTGTTAAGTTTAATAAAGTATTAAATAAATTTTAGTATCTATTTGTCATTTATAAAGTCTTTAATAATTGTGCTCAACTTATCCTGTAACTATGTATTATCACAAAGATCACAGCGATTTTAACTAGCATACGAGAACAGGTCAAAATAAGATGATGATATGGATATAATATAAGCCGATCCAAGTTAAATATTTTCTGTAGTATGAAAAATGAAGATTATTCTTAATTATCTTCTTTATTAAAAGAAAAACATTGAATTTTTCTCATAAATATTTAATAAAAGGAATATGGAATCTGGCAACCTTCCAGACAAAATATTTAGCTTAGTAAATTATGACTCCTCATCACACTAACATATTATAATAAAAACTTCACCTTATAATCATATTTAAGCTTAAAGAAATTGAATTATTTTTAAAAATAGCACAATATATCATTTTGATGTCATCTCCATACATATATTTTTAAAAAATATTAACGTATCTTTCTTGTTTTTTCATTAATGTATCTTTATTATTTTTCAATTACTTCTGAGCTTTCAAAATTCTATATACTAAGGAGTAAATGAATAATAAATAGGGTATTGTATACATTCCATAAAAAAAGTTATCAGGGCGATTTCCATGTTTGTATCTCAATAATAAAACAAATTCTGTGAACATTTATGACATCCAAGTCTAAACACATTCCTTCATTCCAGCAGCCTGGCACATAATCTTTAAAACCCGGCAATAATACAATACCTTTACCATTAATTTTTTAAGAGTTTTCAATATAATATTCCTCTTTTAGTAATAAAGAAATGTTTTATATAAGTCTTGCTACTAATAAAATTTAAAAAACTCCACATCTTATCAATGAATGAACATTTTTAAGGCATAAATTCAGTCTAAAAACTTGGAAATAAGATTAAAATCAATGATATAAATTGAAGTGTTGTCTGACATAATACTAACCAATAATACAATAAATAGTAAAAATACAGAAGTTAAAATTAGAATCACTATATTTCCTCACAACTAATATTGGATATAACAATGTCGTTGATTATCTGAAAAAAGAATAACCATAAAAAAATCATGGGCAGGAATAACATATATTAAAATTTTTAAACTGATTTTATCCCAACATTTTTGGCAATATTATCATTTTATTATAAACTATACTATTATTTAGGTTATAGTTCAATGTAATGAAATAAAAAACAATGTAATAAAATATTTTATATACAATGTTATTTCAGCCATGCTGTGATTCATATCAAAATAAAAAAAGACATAATCAACATAAACTATAAAATTGAGTGGTTCCTAGTCTAATTAATGAACAATTTACATAGAGTTAATTTTTTAATTAAAAACAACTTTTATAAATTATTCAATACTACATACTGAAAGTATCAAATTTAAAGTCAATAAATAACTTCAATTCAGCATAAGCACAATAATTTGGCCATATATTAATGTTAATAATTCATTAATTCATGTTACATTGTCAATGAATTTTTTGTTTTTAATTCAACAAATGCATTTGTAGGAAACATTAAAATCCTAAGAGTATTCTATGAACACACAAAGTAGTTTTATTATTTTTGTCAAAAAGTCAGTGATCAAACATAATTTTTCATATTACTCATTTAATTTCTAATATTATTTTTTATTTTTGGATCAAATGCAGAGATACCCATAAAAATGTACTCATTCATTGATATGTTATGACAAAGATATTCAAATATTAATTAAATGATGAAAAAAGATACCAGTTCTTAAAAGGAGCGTCATATTTTTCCGAATAAAAATACTGGACATTAAAAATATAAGTTTCATGTTCTTAACTAATCAAAAAATGATTTAATTAATTAATATATTTGACACAATGGAGACAAACAGTGATGTTTAAATATTTTAAAATGCTTTTCTTTTATCTAAAATTAAGTTGATAATGACCCACATGTATAACAGTACTTTATTGTTTGTAAATTTATTGATTTATACTTTTTACTTAGGGCCATTTATAGTCAGTTAAATTTATGACTAGAACCGTTATATTATCTAGTGATCCTCTATAATAAGACTGCAGTGTGATGGACTTGGCACCAAAGTGGGGTTCATGAAGACGTGTCCTACATAACAACATAACATAAATATATATAAAACATTAACATCCCTATTTAAAACAAAGTATAGAAATGTGTTTCATATTCCTGATTAAAATTTACAGCTGATGACTTACTAAATACATTTAAAAAAAACTACAAATATTGAATAATCAAGAGAAAAAGATTGGAAAATTTTTGTAAAACGTTCATAAAAGCCAAAAATTGCAAATATTGACAATGCAATAAGTCACTGTACACATACAATAAAATAATTGTATGACTTGATAGATTAGAACAAAATATGGAATTAGGCTAATTTCATCGAATATAGAAAACATCAGTTAATAGACAGAATATTAAACTATAGTAGAATTGTGGAAGGAAACCTATTGTAAAATTTATCACATTTACCACACCAGCCTATGTTGTTTGGAATAAAATTACACGAACTCTTCCAAAGGAACACCTGCTAAAAAATGTTTAAAATATGGACTTTGCCAAATAAGATTGGAGTAAAAAACAGTATATTTGAGGACATATTGGTTTCAGTTTTAGAAGATCCTTGAGCAAATCTTCTGACGAAAATAATAAAATTAATTCTTAAACTTTGAAATTATTCCATATGTCCATAGACAATTATGTGCCACCTAGTAAAAATGGTGAAGAAGCTTTACTGAGTCATTCACCCAACAAACATTTTTTTATATATAAATTAACTATATATTATAAAATAAAATAAATAAATTTAAATAATGAAAGTACAGAAAAATAAAAGAGAAAAACAACCTAACTTGGATATGTTACCTTATGTATGAAACAGCTTCCTCATTTGAAAATGTGTCCCATAAGCCATCAGAAGCCAGAACAATAAATTCAGGTTTATGGTCACCCAGCTCAAAAGTGAGTATATCAGGGTCAGCAATGACTAGTTTCCTATCCTTTAATGGATAATCTCCAAGTGCTCGAGATGTAGCCAGGATTCCAGCAACACGCCATACACCATTAAAACTAACACTGCCACCAGCCTCTTCAATTCGTTTTTTTTCTCGACTCTTCAAAACATAATGAAGAAGTTCGCAAATTTATGGAAATTAAATTTAAGATTAGAATATAGTATTACAGAAATATCTCAAAGAAAGTATGACTATAAATTAAGAATAAAATGGCATATAAAAAAAAAAGGTTCTAAAAAAAAGAAGAAGGGGTTTATAACTTTATTAAATGCTTCAGAAGTTTAATGAGTAAATATTATAAACTATTGAAAAGAAAACAAACAAAAATTGTTGAGACAATTTTTACAACATAACTTTCAAAATTATATACCATAAAAAGAAGAAATTATGGAAAAAAAAACAACAACATTATTTTGCAATGGATAATTATTTAAACTGACTATTAATTACATCAGTAATTAACATTCAAAGTGTTTCAGAATCACCATACCCAGAAAAATTATTTCTAAACAATTTTTTTTTTTTTAATTTGAAAACTAATAGTGATGGACATTAATACAGTGATTTTTAAGTAACTAGGAATATCAAAATATAAAAAAATAATAAATGTTAATTTTTTTTTTTAATTTACAAGATCCTAACATAAATATAACAGGTGATAGTCAGAGAGCAGTAAAGGAATAATTTTATATTGTCTTTTATGTAATGTCATTATATTTTATCTTTCTATACTATATAGAAAGATAAAATATAATCTATGAAATATATGTATATATAGTTGACCGTAAAAATTGATATATAAGAAGATGGTCAGGGTTGTAGTCAAAAGAGAAACAAAAATAGTTTACAACTATTTATTTTCCACCCCACTTTGCAGGGCTTCATGAGGGCTAAAAAGATACAAAATGATACAATGATAAGAATAAAAATAAAAAATATTCTTATCATTGTATCATTTTGTATCTTTTTAGCCCTCATGAAGCCCTGCAAAGTGGGGCGAAACGTCGGAAAATAAATAGTAGTAAACTATTTTTGTTTCTCTTTTGACCGCAACCCTGACCATCTTCTTATATAATCTATGAAATATTTGTTATATATATTATATATCTATTTAAATATTTGGATAGAAAAATCTAACATTTTTTATATTTGATATTGATAGACCTGAAGAAAGCCCACAAATACAAACTATGTAGAAATGACAGCATATATTAATAAGTCATAGTCAATTGTTGACCGTAGATTCGATGTGAGGAGAAGATGGAGGGGTGCAGTCAGTAATGATAATTATATGATAACTACTTAATTTAAACCGATGTTTTGACCTGAATTTCAGGCTTCTTACTTATTTGTTTATCATAACTGGCCACATTCCCTCCTAACCATCTTCTTCCCATGTTGGTCATTTAATATGCTTTGTTTCCCTCTGATCTTTCCCCCAACCATCATTCACTGGCTTTAATATATTAATTTAATTTAAAGATTTGGAATGATTTTATCAAACATTTTAGAAGGAATCATTGTTGTTTTAAAAGATCTAAAAAAACCTAGTCTGCAATAGAAGATGTTTAAATATTAAAAATAAATAATAACTGGATTAAAATGATTTACTACCATTAAACGTTTATCTTCACTTTTTACTGTGAACTAATAGTCTTTTTCAAAACATAAAAATATAACATACAGATCTACGTGCAATGAAAATTCATTGTTCCTTTCAAGTTTGTTAATATTTCAAAATTTCTTTCCTTTTAATTTTTCAAGTAATCATTATTGCAATTATTTTATACCATTATTATTTCCTAATTCTCTAATTTATTTAAAAATATCTTTGTTATAAATAGATATATTCGTTTACAAATTGGTTTTTATACCTTAATTAATTCTCACATAAATGAAAAAAAAATTCCATAAAAAATTAAAACAAATGAGAAATTGCAGATCCATATGAATTATGTTCATATCCCATTATGTCAGAAAAAAAATCTTTGATCCGGAAAATAACTTGAATGAAATTCATTTTGTAGTAAACAAACTTCAAAGCTGTTAAAATCAGTGAAAAAATAGGATATGATAATTTTATACAATGACCTCTTGCAAAAAAAATAAAAATTAATGATTCATGGAAATAATGAACTTTGTCAGAAAATGGGTAGACTATAAAGTATTTCGTTCTGGAGTTCCTAAAATATATTAATAAGCTGTGATGCATTTATGACATTAACTTAAGACTTTTTCAGAGCTTAAATAAGCAAAGGGAAAGTTAAATTTATTCATAAAAAACATTTTAAGAGATTAAATATGATTTCATGAAGAACAAATTGAATGTAAAGTAGTAACATTTTACTCACCTGTTGAGGTTTATGATCGAAAGACAATGGTATAGCTTTTCCTTTAGAATTACACATCACACCCCTTGAATCCCCAACATTAGCAACTATCAACTTTGAACCTTCCATAACAGCAATAAGAGCTGTGGTTCCTGTAATATAATATCAAGATTTCATTTCTAACTCAAATACTTGGTTTACCAATAATCATTTTAAAAAATAGTGAATGGTTCAATAACATCATCTTACTATCATGGAAACCAATAAGGTCCACAAAAGCAATTGCTGCAACAATGGTAGCAGTACCCTTAAAGTTTCTTGGATGATCAACATTCAAATGTTTGTAGTCCTTCTCAAACATATTTCCAATTCCTTTACTACATTTCTACAGATGAGAAAATATTATAATTTCAGGCAGTATTAATAGCGCATGTACTCTAACAATGTCACAGCTCTCCAATCAAGCACGGCACAAAGCTTTATTCCAAAGTCAATTCTACCAAAAACCCATTACTGAGGATAGGTATAGCTAATGATTTATTTTAGACCAGATATATCAATTCCCACAGCAAGTCCTTTTCTACCAATGAAATTTGAGTTTGGTAGCAAATTAGCAGGACATGTTTGCCACCAATATTTTTTATCAAATTTAATACCTTTGAAAAGAACTAGATCATTATATATTTACTTGCCAATAAATATGTAAATAAAATGGCTGGATTTAATTTTAATACTATATTGTTGAACAACGTAGCTCAGAATTTTCCTGAAAATTTCTTACAATTTTTATATAAACATTGCCATTTGTTGGATGTACTATAAAATTTCATTTTATGCCCTTCACTAAACTAAACTTTTTATATAGAATTCCTTTTGATATTAAAAATAACTGGACACTTCTTTTAATTTTTCATATAGCTCAAATAATGCTTTTTTCTCATGGTTACATTAACGTATAAACATATAATCTCAGAATCTAATGTTAATAATCACTAACAATCATTGTAATTACTGAAGAATAACTGGTATACCTGTTCTATAAAAGCCCATTTATAATGTATTCCTATGGTGGTTTATTTAAGAGAGTAACATTATTTCAACATTAATTATACAAAGTAATTATATTATTTATTATTGTAACTATATTTATTGAAATTATTAAGTTACATGTGTAGTAATATAATACCAAAATCGATAACAAGCAATTACCTGCAACATCCATATTTTTTTTGGCAGCTTCCACAAGTAACCTATCCACAGCTAGAACTTCATCAGTTAAAAGGCGACCATAGTTAATGGAACTATTACCTTCGATGTAACTTGTTAACTCAGGAGCAGGATATTGAACAACAGGTGTTCTAGAAGGTTTAACTTCCCTTGTAATAGTGCGAGAATATGATTCTAATTTTTCAAGAAGTAATGGATCATTTAAACCACCAGCTCTTTTTATGGCTTCTTCAGCATCAGTACTACCTCTTTTTATACTAGACTTTCTTTCTAGAATCACACTTTTCCGCACAGTAGGTTTTGGAGAAGGGGGAGGTTTACCGAGTACTGGTTTCTCAAATGAACCACTTCCAATTAATTTTTTAAGTTCTTTTACTTTTTTACTGAGATTTTCAACCAAGTGATCATGAGCATAATTTGCCGCAAACTACAAATAAAATAAAATTAGTAGACAAGAATAAAAAACAATCAAATTAATATGGAAGTTGTATTTTTTTCAACTTAATAGTATGCATGGTAAAGAGAGTTCAAAATGCCTTAAGCAAGCAAATTCATTTAAAAAACAAAACAAAGTAATACCATTATATCCAGGATTTAAAAGGTATTGATAAGATGTAATGATAACTTATCATTAGAACTATATAGATGAAAAACAATATATTTCTTACATCACCACCGTGGCCATCAAAAACTGCAAACAGAGATACACCAGTTCCATTAATATTTTTGTTAATGATAAAGCGATCTTCCATTTTAGGTCTTCTACCTTGTACAGCATAAACAGCAACTGAATCTTCCCTTAAATCCCAACTAGAACTTTCAACATCAGCATTAAAGAATTGTGATTTATGGATTCTAGATTGAGCAGAACGACTTAAAGATAACCGAAGTTTATTCACCAAACTACGACTCCAAACTTCCACTGCTTGAATATAGACAAACACAATGATCATTAATAAACCTATAAGTAAAACTTCAGGTTTGATAATGTATAATCTTAACAATCTCCAGAAATGGTTCAGGTGGGATGAATTAAGGGGTAGACCCACCACAAATTTAGATAGTAACTTCATATGTATAATAAATGATTGATAGAATATTCGATCTTCTAACTCATCTTCCATTATGATTTCGTTTAGAGCATATTCTGGTTTACAGTTCTTGTGATACTTATCAACCTGATTCCGTACTAACCTGCATCAAAAAACAAACTGAAAAAATCTTAAAACCAAATAATACTAATGTAGAAGTAGGTATTGATGGAAGTTATATCACTGCACTTTAAACACAAAATATGTGTTCAATTATATACTACTATTTAAAATGATCATTCTGTAAATAAATAAACTCTGCAACGGCAAACAGCTGATGAGGCAAGTTGTCCTTGTAAAGTTTATAACTTGTAAACATGGTAGGTTATAATAGCATAGACTTCGTACAAATACTGCCACTCTAAAAAAATAATGAGTGAAAGGAAATTTTCAAGAAGTTTAGTGAAGCCAGGGATGGCAGCTCAACTTAGAGAAACTGTATCGCAAGTTGTAAGGGAAAGTACTGCTCAGGTAAAGACTGGAACCGCTAATTTTTATTTTAAATTCATGTTTCCTGAGGTATGTTGGAAGAGCGTATGGAGGGACATAAGTACCTCTTAAAACTTATAATTTTATCGTATTTAGTAATGTCCATTTGTTATTTACAATTAAATTGATTTAATTATTACTATTTCAAAAAATACACTCTTAAAGTTTTTTTAGTAAGTTTCTTATCATTTCAGGGTAACTATGATAAAATTGTAATTAAAATTCTTCTTATCTGGGTTGGCATACAATTATGTATTTTACATCTTTTAAGTTAATTTATTATTTATTGATATTTGGATTAATTTTTTTTAATGATAACCATGAAGGGTATGTTCTAAACTACTTTTTAGTGTTTTTGTCTACTTAAGTGCTAAAATGTACATTGTTTCAAAAAAATACCTCAGAGAATGCTTTTTAAACAAATATGGAAGATCATTTTTTTATGTTAAAAGAATACTACTGGAAAGTGTATGTCTGTAGTATATCCAACAAACATAATGTATCAGATCTTAAAAGTATACAACTTTAAATATATAATCGAAATGTATCAAACTCATAGTGTTCATTAAAGGACAGAATAGTACGTCCAGAGTTCAGCCTACCCTCTTGCTCGAGTTTTACTCACTAGAGGGTAGTAGTTTCCTGTAAAAAGAACACTGAATGGAATTTAAAAAACTAAGTCTTATATAATTTTGTAATAAATTGTAAGAAGTTTTAAAGAGAATAAATGGGGAAAAAAAATTATAGTGATACATAATGATGTGTCAAAGATGGTAAACAAAAAAAATATTATTTAAAAGTAGCTGATGAAATGAAAATTACATGTTAAAACAAAAATAAAGCTTCATTATATCTAACCAAAACATGATATTGATATTCATATTTTGTTACGTGTGATAAATCTATTTTTTGAAATTAGAATTTCATCATTAAGTCTTCTTACTTAGTTCAGGTCTTCTTTACAGTACTTTTTTTAAAATATTTAAATTCAAGCTTTCAGTACTGAAATTTTAAATTTTTTGTAACTTTTGGTTATCCCACATTAAAAATGATTTTTGGTTTGAATTTTAAGTCTTCCTACCCCATCAAGGTAACAACTATTGAGCAATGTTTTCCCCTTTTTATAAAAATGTTATTAAAACTATTTTTTCATTATTTTTTTAAATTGTAAAATTAATTTATTGAGTCTTATGAAAAATTGGTTTAAAAAATAATTATTAAATAAGTTATTTTTAAGAAGTTTATAATAAAATTATTTAAAATTTTAACAAAAAATATTTTAGCAATGAAAATAATATTAATGGCTTTATTGTTGACACTAAAGTAATGTAAATTTTAGTGAGAAATAATATAGAAATGAACAAAAATAAATAAAAATGAGATGTACAACAATAAGTATATATAAAAAAATAAATACCATAAAATATTTGATTAAAAATGAACAGGAGCCATTATAACAACTAAATATAGAAAAAATAGTTATGTAAGAAATAAAAAACAAAAATTGTACACACAAAAAGACAGAAAACTAAGGAAATAAAATGAAAATAATTAAAGATCAAGAAAAATAAATAAATAAAATTTTAAAAAATAATAATAATAAATTCTTACCTCTGTCTTGGTAACAAAGATATACGACCACCTCTAATCTTCTCCCTTAGAACAACTAGGATGCAAAAGAGGAGCTAGGAGTTTTAAAGAGCTTTTAGTAATGAATTCCTTCATTGCTGCACAGGTGTCTAGAAGCCAGCGAAACATTTTAATGGCTTGGATTGATGTACACTCTAGTTGGCTGCTCAAAATTTTGAATGTCTATGAGGTTCAAACTAAAGTAAGCATACTAGTCTCCTCTTTGATGGCATGCTGGGTGGCTAAGCTGAAAATAGGAGCGACCCATGGTAATAACTGGTACATGGATGATTTCAAACTATAAAAAAACAAAAAAAACAACAATTACAAAGTATGATTGAAATTGTATCATCCTTTACCAATGATATTAGTATGTCATTTGAATTTGATAATGCATGATGCTTCATGTGGTCAATGTCCAGGACCTGCTGATAAATGGAGGAGAGTGCATCAGGGAACTAGAAGCCAATGAACACTAAAAAGTATTAAATACTTAACTATCTGGAAAACAGAAAATCAAGACCATCAATACATGGGTCATACCTGCACTTAGCTACTGCTTTGGTATACTGCAGTGGTCAAATACCAGCCTACTATTGTAGGCTATTTATATCTATTTATTAATAGATCGTTTTGTGAGAACGACACTCATGCAAGAACAGGTCCACTATCCAATATCTTCCAAATCCACACTTTATTTATCCAGGAAAGAAGGAAGACGAGGACTCATAATTATCAAAGAAGCGTGCCCCAAGCAGGAGTCATTGCTACATCAATATTGCCATTAAAAAACCACAAGTGCTTATGTAGCAAGTGTTACAGGAGGATGCACAGTGCTAATGGGTTTGGAGAACTTCCATAGACGAAATAATAATGTGACAAACATAACAATGATATGAAAATTTTCCATAAGGTCTTAGTGGAGAAATTGAGCCAATTGGATGTAAGGATGCCATATTATAAGTATAATCCATGTAGGATACTACAAAAAGGCCTCATCAAGCTGTATTGGGACAAATTCGTTATAACTGACCATACAGTACACCATAATAGACCAGATATACTCCTCTTAAACTGGAAAGAAAGTATTGTCGATATTGCAATTACAAATGACAACATTAGCCCCTCTGTGGGGAAAAACTGAGGCAATATCAAGAATTGGGAGCCGAGCTAAAGTAGCTGTATCACTTAGAATCTGTAATGGTAATGCCAATTATAATATCTACAAATGACCTGATCCCGAAGTCAACATTGGCAGGAAGGGATGGACTCAAATTACCACTTCACTTAGTTAGAGAGGCTCAACAAGTGGTTCTTTTAGTTACAACAAGAATGATGCAGAAGTTTTTAAATATTTGAATAAATTTAAAACTGCAGGTGTTTGGACCATGCCCTCTCACCAGGTCTTAATCTGCGATTGTGAGGGGAAAAAAGTTATAATAACTTCATTGACTAGGAAAAATCAGTCAAATGGTTAAAGGCTGGAAAATTATTCTCCGAGACAGAAGGGTTTTTGATTGCCATTCAAGATCAGGTCATTGCCACCAGATCATATATCAAACATGTTTTAAAAAATGAAACAATACCGGTATAAGTATTGCATAAGTATAAATTATGCTCAGTAACGCTAGAATCATTGAAACTTATGAATGAGGCAATCATGCTGTTTTTCAATGTCAGGTGCTTTTTAAATATTGCTCGATTTAACTATCTTAAAGTCTCCTCTTCCCGTTTTAAGCTAATATTTCAAAAGTGATATAGGACTGTCGCTCTTCGGGGGTCTTAGCGGTGAAGGTGAAGGATCGATGGTGAAGGATTGCCTTTTTTGGTGTTATGATCTCCCCTTGTGAGATTGTGACATGCTGTGCATTGACCAACCTACTCGCTATAATTGTCTGTTTAAAAAGTCAGATAAGTAAGGCTGCTATGGAGGGCGGGAGTGGAGGGTTTCATGCCATTTTTCAATTTCAGGTGCTTTTTAAATATTGCTCGATTTAACTATCTTAAAATATCCTCTTCCCGTTTAAGTTTGGTGGATGTAGAGTGTTGGCTGGTACTGAATATCTCCAGAGGTACAACAATGGAAAGGTGTTACTACTACTTCAATCATAATATCCACCAATGGTCTCATCAACAGTGGCAGGTGCGAAGGGTTTGGGGGTGGCAATTGATGTGCTAAAAAGAGGCTCAACAGTTGGTTCTCTTAGACACAGCACATTTAGTGTAAAACTTTTTAAGTATTTGAAAAAAAAAGGAGAAATAAACAAAAATATGAAAGTGTGTGGGCTTCTGGTTCCCTACCTCAGATAATCAGATAATCAGATAATCAACCCGCAATAGCAAGAAAAACAGATGATTACAATAATAATAAATAACGAATCAGAACCACCAACCTGTCTGTTAAGAGACAGTAATAGAATAAGCAAAGGCGTTTGTGAAATAGATATACAGTGGGGGAAGAAGACGGTTAAAAAGGTTATATATTAGTGAAATAAAAGAAAAATATAAAAAATTATGATAATAATTATAACTATAAATATTTTATAATATAGAAAACATTAATAGAAATAAAATGATAGAATATTTAGAATTTTTTTTCTTCTCAGAATGATTGTTATGTTTTTAAAATTTATTTTCTTGAAAAAAAAGTTGGGGTAGTTAAGTAAGTTATCTAGACAGTAAAGTTGATCACTAGGACTATGGATTGTCTTACAGAAGAAAAATATACAGTAGGATTATTAAAATAAAAAAAATATAATTTCTGAATTAAATTATAAAGAATGGGTTTCATTTGAGATTTTAAGGTTTATATTTGAAATGAAGAGGATTCTTTGGCTTTTAATGGTTAAAATTTGAATTGAAAATAGTTTCAAATCAAAATAAAGCTGTACATGCTAATAAATTAAATGAAATTTACTACAGCCCATGTGTATATATGTTAAGTATTGATAGATAGATTATACATGCTTCTTTTTATTAGAATAATGTTTTTATTGTATATTTTCTTTTCAGAACAAAATTCATCATGTAGAACCACTTGATTTTGAAACATATATTTTAAAAAATAAAACTATATTACAAAATGATCCCCAACGAGAATTATTGCTTTATCCTTCTGATGATATATCTGTAAGTGTATATGTGATATTATTTTCCATTTATTTATACATTTTAATTATTAATTGTTTTTAATTTTTTTTTCTAGCAAGTTGTGCTTCCTAGAAAATTTCGAACGGTATCATCTAATATACCTCCTATCAATGATACACAAGATTGCTCTCTTTTTACCAAAGAATGTCTTAGGAATTATACTTCCAATTGGAATTTGATTTATTATAAGTATAGTGCCTATTCCGGTAGTTATTTAGAATTACCTAAGTGAGTATAATTATTATATTTTAATTTATAGTATTTGTTCTATTTTTATGAGCCTATAAACCATACTAACTTGATTTTATGTTGATAACTGAATAATTTACTATTCCTATATTGGGAATAGTCAATAGGGAGTTATACCTCTGTTTGGGTAATCTGCCTGACAGAGGTTGTTGAATCATACCAACTATTAGATAGTATTTAAATTTTCTCGTGCATATCTTAACCATTATATTAGTGTTTTTCACACAACATTGAAGCATTTTAGTACATGATGATTTACAATGATGACTGTTAATATTAACTGGCTGACAGGGGTAGAGCAGGGTGAAGGAAATGTCCTAGAACTTTTAACCAAATTTTTTTTTTGGTGATTCTTATTTAAAAAATATTGTGGAGGAAAGGGCCGGACTCTAGCAGATCCTGGCACTTCTCTCTACGTCACTGGTATTAAAAGCCAGTGGAGGATGAGTGAGGGAGCTAGCCATGGACGCTCAGGATTCGAGTGGAGATTCTGGACATTGCCAGAACTATTGATTGTATTAAATGAGTTTAAGTGTGTAAAAAATTACATAAATCAAAAGTCATTTCTTGTAAAGTAGTAAAAAAAAATTGGTTTAGGAAAAACAAAGTCAGATTCGGTTTTTGGGTCTTTGAAACCCTTAAATATGAATTTTCATATAAATCAAAATTAAATTTTTTCAAATATAATTAATTAGTTGTAATCCTACAAATTAAGTTCCAGAGGGTTTTAAGAGGTAATCTCAAAAACATTTTAGATGTGGAAATGGTTATAAATTAGTGAAGTGAAAGTATATACAGTTAAATATTAAATTATTTGTATGTCAATATGTAAAATTTTTTTAAATTAAAATGGAATGTAAACTTTGTTAATCGAAACTGTATGTTAATTGTAAAACTGTTGATTATAAATATTTTTATTTGAAGAACTTGATGTTGGGCAGAAGAGCACGAATTGTTGTTCAGATGGTATAATGAATAAAGAAGTGGATACAGGGTATAAAATTAAGTCCTGACAAGAAATATAATGAAGTTTTAAAAATTTTTGGGCTTTATTTTTGGAAGATATTTTTTTGCTGCCGATGTCTCTCTTTCACGAAATGAATTCATAACTCCTTACAATGCTATTCAAATCCAGATTAGTGGTGTAGTGTTAAGGTTATAGCAATTTTTGTGATTTTTGAAAGCAATAAATAAATTAATAAATTCTCATAAAATACAAAAAATATTTTACCTGCCCCACTTTGCAATGTCTATCGGGAGACACATGTGTGATATGGGTACGCAATTGGAACAATGCAGATTGACTGACATTGCAAAGTGGGCCAGCTAGAATATTTTTTGTATTTTATGAAAATTTATATTTCAGGAAGGGTTTTTGAGGACACCTAAAACGTATCTGACTTGCTTTATTGAAAAGAAATTTTTTTTTGGCCTACTTTATTAAAAGCTATTTTTGGTTTTTGTGATTTTGAATTTTTGTTATTATTCTACATCCGAATACTAATCGATTCATGTATTATATACCTCATATTGATTTAATAACAGCTCAGTATTAAAATAATTTGGACTGACAAAACAATTTAAATGGGACAAAATATTTTTTTATGGAGAAAAAAATTGTTATTCATTTTTTGCACACTCAGAAACCCTTGGATATGGTAATTAAAAAATTCTTATTTTTTACTCAAAACTTTTGCCTAAATTGTGGTCTTCGATTTCCTTTGAAAAATCACAAAAATTGCAATAACTTCAACAAATGCTATTTTTACGATATTTGTCATATTTGGTTGATAGAGTTTCTTTATAAGTATCTGAAGTTATCTTTGAGTTTTCCTTTTAAAAATGCTTTGATTGTAAATTACTGTCTGATAAGTGACATGTGCTATTGTTCTATTAATAAAATGTTCAATTATAATGTTTCAACTTTACTGTTTGCTTTATCAGTTATTTTTTATTTTTTTAGGATACTAAAGAATGAAGAGCTTAAGGATGAAGTATATGAAGTGGATACGGATGTTGATCAAATTGATGAGGTTTGAAGTTTTATTTAAATTTAAGTTTTATTTGCACAATAAATTAATAATGTATATGTTTACAAATGTTAATCTGTTTTGTCTGAAGGATTTTGTGTATATTTTGTTGTTCCTATTCTTCAATAAAAATACTAGATGTTAAAGCAAAAAAAAAAAATCTATTATATTTGAATGCCCCATCACTAATTTATTCTAATATTCACAACAGGATGTTTTGGGAAAATCTGATGGTGTTACTAAACAAGGTTATTTAATGAAAGGTCCAGAAGTTGGTAGTGACAGGATGTTTTCAAATATTGGTTCTAAATCATTCAAACGAAGATACTGCTATTTAAGGTAATTTAAAATTCTCCATCATAAATAATTGTAACATTAGTATGATGATTAAGTATAAGTTAATTTTTTCAGGCGTGAAGTTGATGGGACCTATATTTTAGAATTACATAAGGATGAAAAGAAGGGAGAAGCCAAAGTTACTATTGTGATGGACTTCTGTAATGAAGTTGTCAAGGTAAATTTCATCTATTGGGGCTATAAATACTCAATCTGTTTTTATAATAAAAGTTGTGGGGACATTTATAAAAATGAATGGTTGTATCTAACTGGTACTAAGAATCCAGTTTAATTTTAATCCAGAAGTAAAATAATTATGTTTTCTATTGATTTATATATAGCCTTTCTATTTATACTAAAATATTTTGCATAAAAAATCTAAATCATTAATTTATTGATGAAGCCATAAGTTGTAAAATAAAATGGTCTAATTGTTGATAGGAGCTTGGTGTGCATTTTAAATATTGAAATGTTTCCTCATCAGATCTGAGCTTTAATATTTTACTAATTGTTGTAAATCCTCACAATAGTCTTGGTTAAATCTTGCATCATGAACTTAATTCAGTTTATATATCCTGATCAACATCTGGATAATCCTTTGTCTTCACAATAAAGATAGTCATAGTTAAATCCTATATCATCCTATTAGATCCTTTATTCAAATTATATATACTGATCAATTCAATTTACATCTCCTCAATTTATATATGTCCTGAAATTTATATATCCAATCTCTGCAAATCTCAGTATTTTTCATGTACATCAATATTACCATGACAGTTTTCAATTATTCAAAATTTCCCATTTATGGTTCAAATTTCCTTTCTTTATCTTCTTGTTCAATAATCTAAACATTAATTACTGTAATTTAGGTACTGATATCTAAAATATTTTCACCAATTTAGTGTAGCACATTTTGTTATGATTTAGTTACCCACCCATCCAATTATTTTAAAAATTAGATTTTTTATCCCAATTTATTTTCAATTGCTTTGAATCTCTAGTTCCTCTTGGAATTAATGTTTTATATCATTATTTCTTTTATAAATAGATCCATTATATTTTAATCAATTTCTCCTCAATATTTTAAATAATTGAAATTAAAGAGAAAATATTGTGTAGAATATTTTGGCTCTAAGAAAGATGTGTCCATTGGAGAATTTAGAAGGCTGTTCATTGTTGGATGACAGGAAAGGCACTTGGTAAATAGAATCAGTATAATTGCATTGTGGTGGCTGAAAACTATTGTAGTTAATTGTTAAAAAATGTTTGAATCCATACTAATTAATGAGCGATGTTTGGCTTAATTGATAGATATTTATAACATCTCATCTGGTGTTTCATCAGAGCGTTTTGATGGCTGAAGTTTGAATTGGCACTCTTGTAACTTCCAGTAACCTCTCAAAATGCTCTTTCCAAATCTTCAAAATCTCTTTTTCTCATGTGAGAATAGTGCGATTCTTTCTTTTATGGGTGTTCAAACTTGGCTGACAGATTTTCTTCCTAGGTTGACCTGATAAGATCTGCAGTAGTCATTATGATTTCCAAGATTTTGAATTTCTGTAAGTTCACTATTCTCAGGTTGCCTAATTTTCTGGTAACAAATTACCTTAATTAATCAGTGTAATGAGTTTAGCAAACCCAACAAAAATTACCATAAACATTGGGTAGAATTTGAAAATTTATTCACAGAAGCTCATAATTTTGACAATTTTTTTTTATATATTTATGAATGAGAACAGATTTTTTACTTATCAAATTACAATAATATCTCATGAAGAAAGTTACTAATTTCTGAGAACTCATCTGTGCTAAAAAGAAACTTGTTATTAAAATGAAGTAAGATCCTAATAAATTAATTGAATCTTAGTAACACATAATTTATTAAAGGCTCGATTGAGATAAGATAGATAGAAGATAAAAGGTTTTTAAAATTATAGTATTGTATATTACTTCAAACTGAACATGCAAGTACATTTTTAGCAATCCTAAAATGCCATATGGACTGTGAGAAATGGTTTTCTGTATTATGTTTGGACTCATGTGTAGTACTTTATCTCAGTTTTTGGAAAAATTTGAGGTTTATGGTTTTTTAGTTTCTGATGTTTTACAGTTTATGGCATAGTACTTGGCAGAATTATCAATTTATGGTACTCATTCAATGTAGAATTTAAAGATCTTTAATTTTTTGTAATATAGCTTTTTTGTTAGTATGCACTGTTTTGAAGTTATAGTGAAAAAAAAAAAAACTAAACTTGTTACTTTATTAAATTAGGATATTAGTATTTTGAGATATAGAAGATTTGGAAATTTTTAACTATGTTAAGTCCTGATTTGAAAGGTAAACGCTCTAGTATAGTACTGACTATCGGAGGAGTCAAATGTTTCTCCTTTTTAATAAAAGTAAGTTGGTTCTTTGAAGCTGTACATGAAATTATTGAGAAGAATTATTAGCTGCTCCACTAGCAATTTTATTATAAAATGCTATCACATGCAGACTTACATCAGTAAAAGATATACAAAACATTGATTTCTTAGTTTTATGTTATGAATTAATCAAAAATATATATGAATAATTAAAAACTAAATGAATTATTTATCTCTTGCGATTCCCATATGTGATAAATGGGAATTAAAATGTTTCTTCTTTGCTTTAATAAGGAATATTTATTTTTTATAGAATACTAAAAGAGGAAAACTGTGTTTTGAGCTTCATATGACTGCTGGTCACAAGTCATATTGTCTTGCTGCTGAAAATGAACACGATTTAAATGATTGGGTATCAAAGCTCCAGCTTGTTCTGCAGCATAATAAGTTACAGGAAGAGAAAAGAGCTGGATCTCTAGAAAGAAGTACATTGACCTGTTAAAATACTTAATATTGCTGTGTTCCTATTTAAATTTATGATAGTAAATTTTTATTAGTCTCATACATATTAATAAAAACTAGGTACTGTTTTTTTCATAGGCAAATTAATGAAATAAATCTTGACTTTGCCCATAGAATTATCCCCAATAGAATCAACCCCACCATTGGTTGGTAGATTTTTTATTTAACCTTCTGCTATGTTATGTTGGTAACCTGTTCATAATCTTCTTTTCTGTCCTAGTTGAAGTACAATGGGCATTCAACCCAATAAATGGAATATAGGCAAGATAGTAAATAGAATTACTTCTGGTTAAAAAATTATCCACTCAGCCATCTTAATTATGTTGGAAAAAAATTAATACTGGAGATTGTTTGAGGAGAACCTTTGAAATTGTAGGAAAGGAAGTTCTTCTTTATACGAGATTTAGTGTATTTAAGGGTACATAGTTAAAAAAACCTAAGTCCTGTATTAAAGGTCCTAATGATCTGGTCTATCTCAATCCCTAAGTGGTTTCATTTTGATGTTTTATTAATTTTAAAATAAATTAATACTTTTAACTCTGAGATCAATATTTTGAGTTTTTTTCTAAGAAGTGAAAAAAGTGCCTGAAATTAGAAATGGCATGAAACTTTCCTCTCTCACCCTCCGTGTTAGCCTTACTTATCTCAAATTTAATACAGAAACTTATAGCGAGTAGGTTGGCCGACATACGACATGTCTCACAATTTCACAAGAAGAGATCATAACACCAAAAAAAGGTTTTCCCTTCCCTTTTCAAATCAAAACACTATATGATATTAATAACTCCACATTGTTTAACATAATTCAGTTTAATTGTACAGATGAACATTTCAATGTTGTATGCATTTAACAGTTGGGCTGAAAAGTTCGAATGCTAATATAGAAAACAATTTGTTTTTGATAAAATTTGATTTTATTATTCAATATAGTTGCCTTCGAGGCTGATATAATGATTATAGTGATACAATAGTTATAGCAATACAATGATTATAGGGGTCAAACACATATTTGATACCATTTTTATAGTGTGATTTGTCTTTAGCCTCAAAATAGGTCTCAGTTTCGGTGATAACCTCTTCATGGCCACTAAATTTCTTTCCAGCGAGCATTCTCTTGAGGTCTGAGAACAGGAAAAATTCAGTGGTGCTAGGTCTGGAAAATATGGTGGATGCGGAAGCAATTCAAAGTATGGGGCGGTTTTCTGCGATTTCGTCCTTCAAATGCTCCAATAATGCTATGTAATAGTCGCTGTTGATGGTTTTTCCCTTTTCAAGATAGTTGATGAATATTATACCATGCACATCCCAAAATGCTGATGTCATAACCTTGCCAGCCGACTGTTGGGTCTTTGCTTTGGAGTTGGTTCATCACGTGCAGTCTACTCTACTGATTCCGTTGATCGAACTCCGGTGTGAAATGATGGAGCCATGCTTCATCCATTGTCACATAATGCAAAAATTCGGATTTATTACGATAGAACAGCTCCAAATACTGCTCAGAATCATCAATTAGTTGTTGTTTCTGGTCGATTTTGAGCTCGCTCGGCACCCACTTTGCACAGAACTTTCGCATACTCAAATATTCATTCGCGATATGTCCAACACATTGCTTTGATATCTTTAGAGACTCAGCTATCTCAATCAACTTCACTTTTATGGTCATCAAAAACTATTTTGTGGACTTTTTATGTTTTCCTCGGTAACAGCCTCTTTGGAGTGTCCACTGCGTACATCGTCCTCAGTGCTCATTTCACCTTGTTTAAACTTAATAAACCACTTCTCAACGGTTGATTTTCCTGCTGCATAATGTTTATCAAGCCAAGCCTTGGCTTCAACAGTATTTTTTTTTTGCCAAAAAGCAATGCTTTATTAACACACAAAATTCCTTTTTATCCATTTTTTTTAAACCAACAAAAGTTGCTTTACTCAAAATGCTATATCTCACAAACTAATAGTCCAACAGCTGTCAAATTTATACACGTATCTTTTGAAGGATGGGGCTAACTAAAAATCATATGGATTTAATACTAGTAGCGCCATGTATGTGTGGTCCTATGAAGTTTTGAGCCCACCTTAATATGTTCACATGTAGACAATGCTATTTTTAATTGTCTCTATAGAGATAAGTATTCTTCTTCCTATAACTGTTTAAATTGAAATATTTGTATCAAAATACAAATAATTATTTCGAGATTTAAAATCTCACTCAGGTTCATAAACTAGGAGAGAAAAGGGTCTTGTTGAAGTTAATAATTTCATCATTTCATGTTTTGGTTAATTACTAAGTATTTATTATTACAATATACATGCTGACTCTACATGTGAGTTTTAACTACCATGTATCCAATCCTAGATCGAGGAATGTTCTTTTACTTCCAATGAAGACTAAGAACAATCTAATTGGGTAATGATAATTGGAATGGAAGGTTTGTTGTAGATTTTCCTGATTGTTGTGGATTGCGGCTCCTTAATAAATTCTTATATTCATTATATTAGTGTTGTTAAAATTGCTTCTATGATCTAATTAGTTATTATTAAACTTTACTTTTAATTTCTATATAATTGTTATTGTTAATAGCTGGATCTACATCTTCTCTCCCAACAACTCCTGGATCAGATTCCCGAAATATGTATGGTACCTTACGAGGATTAGAGCAGAGTGTGAATCCTCAACTTATGAAATATGCTAGAGAAACTGATACATCAATTGCTTTAGCTCGAAGGGACAATCGAAGAAGGCTTTTTTCACTTTATCCTTTTATACCAGTGAGATTTTTATTTATATTTAAATATTATTTAATTGCTTTGTTTTATTTATTGTATTTTGTTTTCAATAAAGTGCAAATAATTTTATAATTTTGATTATTTCTATAATTGTTATTAATATTAATATTAACAATAAGCAGTTTTTTTTAGCAATTACATATAATTTATCTTACCTAATTAACCTAACTACTTCGAGTATGATTACCATTCTATGAAAGATCATATTGAGTGTGATAAGTTCGATATGATTACTAGCCAATTAATTGAATGGTATCTTTACTTATTTATTTATACTTTATTGTATATTTATATATTATTACTTATATGGTAGCTGCTGGTTTATCATGTCAAAATAATAAATAATTTTAAAAATATTATCTTTTAACCTATCATTATCATTGATTTGGTTTGATTTAGTAAAGTATGCTTATTTCTTCTGTACTAAATTAATTTTTAACAAGGCTTTTCCCCTTATTATCTATGAATTTGAAATAAGTAAAACATAAAAATTAAGGCTATTGAGGTTCAGTCAATAATGAACAACTTTGTTTTGGCAGCATTTCAAGATTTTATTGTTCTCATATTTATGACCAACAGTGAAACATAGTTTAAAAAAAAGTATTTGCTTAACTAATTATTAATTGCTAAAATCTACAAATAAATTTGATTATATAGAACATAACAATTGTTTGGAAACTGATGTATTTTACATTGAATACCTAATGACTAGAACTAACTTGCACAAGTTTTGGAATATTACTAAGCGAAAGTGAAATGGAGAAAGGTAAGTGTGGTTCATTTGGTTTTCTCAGACCTTAAACTGTTCCTTTCAGCAGGTATTATGCTTGTAACTATTTTATATCTATAATGTTTTATAACTTTATTTTAACTTGCATATTATATCAGGTATTAAATTCTTTGTATAAATTATATAGCACTGATTAAATTTTGTATACACATATTTTATTAGCACAATGTTCAATTCTCGATTGACACCCTTGTTTTTTTTTTGAGTGAGAGATTTTTCTAATTGAAAAAGTTTCAAGATAGCAAATTCCTAGCATTGCTGGATATGTTATGTTGGCTAAAACGCAACAACTGATGAACCAATTAATTTGACACAAAAAACCATTTTCATATGTTTGAAAGCCATGTGAAAGATCCAAAAGATGGGAAAATGGGTTCTACATGAACCAAACGGAAGACAGCTGGAAAACAAATAAACCATTTGCAAATTGCTGCTCACTATTTATAAAAGAAAGTCATTTTGTCAGTTCGACTGACAAGAAAAAGTGGTTATATTTTGAAAATCTTAAATGTAAAACATTATTGGTTACTTCAGGCAAAACCATTAGCATCTACTGCAAGGTTGAATTGTACTGGACTGTAGACAACAGATTGTGTTTCATGGAATTAGAAGGATATTATTTATCATATTATCTGTTATAGAATCTGGTAAAACTTTTAATACTGAATGCTACTAGCAACAAGTGATAAGCTTTGCTTGCAAAACAATTAGAATAAACAATAAAAAGGAAGCACTAAGTGATTTTGCTTTATGATTGACTTCAAATGACTTTATGACTGATTTGCCTCAAAAGAGGGACAGTTTTTTAAAAATGAAATGTTTTTTTATTTTCATACAATATACTTTTTTGTATTCATACATGAAGACTAAAATTCTGATCAATATCTGGTAAAATAAATATTTTTTCCTCTTTGATATTTCAGAGCATGATTTGAAGTACTTGTTATTGCAAGTAAAGATTCCCTTCAGTTAGAGAAACAAAGAATTATGTAATTTGAATTGCATCATTAGGGATGAACTTTGTACTTCTTTGATATCTTCATTCATAAATTTTCTGAAGAGATAAACAAATAATCAAACACATTTGAATACTGTATCTACCTTTATTTATGTTTCAGCACACTAGGTCTGTTGGTACCTGTGAAGGTATTGAACCTTACCGAGAACATTTTGGGCAACGAATTCTTATTAGATGTGTAAGCCTTAGATTTAGACTCCAAGCACCTTTAACAACTGATAAAGAAGCACATTCTCAGGTATATATTGATTTTGTGACAATTATTTGTTACTTTAAAGTATTTGTTCTTGAAAAATTATGGTATATAATCTGTTGAATTATTATGGATTTTCAGGAATACTCTCAATAAATATTTGGTAATATTATTTTTTATTAATTATAAAATCTGCTTTAGTTGAAAACCTAAAACATATTTGTAGACTATTAAGAAAGTGTTGAAAAATCTGTATTTAAGTTAAGGTCAACTGTGTTATCTTTTATAACTCAAGAAGTATAATGGGTGTAGGATGAATAAGTTAACCAACTGGGCCATTATTCCAAGAAGGCATGGCCAGGAGGCAATGTTTGGGGGCGTTGCCAGACAAGAAAAAGGTAACTCTTATTCTATGCCATAAAGGTGTGCATAAGGTAAACATAAATGTGAGCCACTGTAAAATTACAGCCTGTACAATTTCAGCTGACAGAGGGATATTTCAACTAACTGAGTGTCATATCAGCTGATATTGCATGTATATATAGAAGAGGATAGGGAACAATAAAGTTGTCTTTCTATTTTTTCTTTTTACTCCATGTCTTCACACCCGTCTAGTGCACTTTTCTATTTATTTTAAATATGCCAAGTAACTGTGTATTACTGGCACCAATCCTGAACCTATCCCAGGAATACCCACCTCCGGCAGTTCCAGCAGTGGCAGCCTAAATCCCATCTCTACCATCAATCACCATGCCAGAAACACAAACTAATACACTGGAGTGAATAATGATTAAGACAGCAATAGCCCAAGATCTGAGGAAAGTGGTGTCCAACCTTCGAAAGGTTCATATGAGAGACTGGGTAATTGAGTTTCTGAAAGGGGCAATCGGCTGATGAAAAGGATAAGAGTGAAGACAGCCTATTGATTGATAACCTATTGACAGACATAGACTTAGAGGAATTAAAAGGGGCGGTGGTTTACAGAGTGAAGGAGAGCATTCTCAATTAGATCTTGGAACATGAAGACAAACCCTGAGATACGGTAAAAGAGAGCTTAAAAAGGTCTTTAGAGAGGGGTAGTGAGCCCCCAGAAGAGGGTGTCTTCCAGATGGCATTCATGTTTGAACTGGGACATTATGAATCTACAAGGATGCCATTTGCGTTGAAGAATGTCCCTATCACCTTCCAGCATCTTATGGATGAGTTTTTAAGGTAATGGGAATAGACAAAACAATCTGTCAGATCAATCAGACACTTATAACCATTCCATTCATACAGTTCCTAGGTTTTCACTTTTTGAAATCCTTTTTGGGCTCTGTGGGCATCAGTGGGACTATAGGAGCATGCTAGCAGAAGAAGAATAAATATATAATAATCTTATAGGAACAACCAAGATAGTGGTATGAGAAAACTTGAAAGTCCAGAGATATGATGGGAAATATCAAAATCAGGACAATAGTGTATAGGGTATTAGGTTCTAATAGGAGCAAAGAGGTATGAGGGCCATTGAAGGTTATAATTATTATGGAACACAACCTAGACTATTGAGAGCATTAAAACCCCCAAGAAACACAGAATGGTTCACATTGACTAATTAAAGCTTCCACTGGCAGTAAAACTTAAGGATTAATCTGGTGTATCCTTGTATCAATCTCTCATGCTTTGTTATTACTATTCGCCCTAATGTGGTACAAGTATGGTGGACAGGATGTATTTTTATATTGAAAGTTAGAAGAATTGTGTTTTGTTTTTTTGTCATTTTTAAAATTATTTTTAACTATTCCACAGTTTAAAAAAATTATTATATCTTTGTAATCTATTTCTGTATAATGAGAATGAGTTAACTTTCATTTTTATTATTATTATAGAAACTGTTTAATATTTGTGTGTTGAATGGATAGTATATGGGGAATGTCCATAAACATATAAAAACATAATAAAAACAGGATGGGGAGTTACAGCCTTTCAGCTGGGCGATATCAGTTGACAGAGGGCCTTATCAGTTGACTGAGTGCCATTTCAGCTGATATTGTGTGTATAAATAGAGGAGGACCAATAAAGCAGTCTTTCACTTAAACTCATGTGTGTCATTCCTCATCCCTTCTCTTTTTTTTATATTTTGTTCTTGACAGCGCTTAAGTTATACATGTATAAATTTCTTAAATATTACAAAATTAATAATCTTAATTGTAATTTATTTTTACAGTTATCTAACAGACAATAATATATACATATTTGAAATTTCAGTTTATCTAAAAATTCAATTTACATGTTAAATATTTTTTGTTTTCCATGAAATAAAATTGCTTCGAAAATGAAAAATGTTTTAATATTTGGCATTAAGTTACTGAAATTTATAATATAGTAGTATTGTAAACTAAAGAAACATTTATTATTTTTTTAGTTAGAACCATACTTTGTGGCTATAAGTTTGTTTGATGCTCGTGAGGGAAAAAAAGTATCTGAAGATTTAGAATGGGAAGTGTCTTCTGAAGAAGTTGCTTCCATGATAATTAGGCCAGAAGGTCCGTCAGTACCTGTGGTTACTAATGAACCTGACATTCCACAAGGATGGATTACAAACCCTTCACAGGTATAATTGTCATTGTAAAATGACTGATCCTATTTTTAATTAATCCTTGTAATAGCATAACTATTCACATTTTCATGTAATATTTGTGGGTTTAATCCTGTTAAATTTTGTTTGGGAGCACTCCTGTGGCCACCTACACAGTGGGCATTCATGATTGTGGAAAAACCTGGCAGTTTAGAGTGATTATGGACAAATCACTTCCTTGTACTACTATTGAACAAGAAACAGTCTTCCTAACAAATGCTAAACCTCTGACCTTCAGTCGATTGTAGCAGTACAATTTTGAGGTGAAATGTTTATTGTTGAAAAACCAATGTTCTGTACTCAAAAGAAAAAATATATGGGAGTAAATTGATTTTGTGAAAAATTAATGAATTGAAAGTTATGAGGGGTAGGGCAATGCTGAATGTGTTTTATTTTGTAATAGGATGACAGGAGAGCAGGATGTCAGAGTTGGTAACTGAATTGGTCCGGCTGTCACTGTAAATTGAATGATTAAGTGAGTCCAATTGAGTGTGCTCCTCTAACAAACTTTCTTTCATTTTAAATTCTCCGATTTTATTTTTAAAAATGCCATCTTATCATAAATTTGTTTTTTCATACAATGATTTAAAACTTATTAAAAAATTTATTAAGGGCTTTAGCTTGTACGGATATGAAATTATGATGATTACTTTTTTATACCTAAAAATGATTTTTATAACATCAAATTCTTACATGAATACTGCACATCACACAGATAATACGATAATATTTCTTTTATAGCTATATCATTATTCCTTTATAGTATAACCAATTCAATATATTTTTATATTGTGTACATTTTCATTGATTGACAACAGGTTTTGTTGTCGAACAATGAAAAACCTGAGTTTGCATAAATTTTCAAGGGAAGGAAAGAAAACCCTAAACTTCTTTCTTGTAATTTAGGATTTTCCTCCTTCAATAGTTATTATTATAGGTATAAATTCATCTAATCTAAAGTTAGCCAAAATATTGCATGAAAAAGTGTTCTATTCTTTGGTAGAGGCAACCAGTTGTACAAAATTGATGTTGAAATGTCTCTTGATTACAATGTTTTGCCTTCAATTTTCAGTCTCTTACCATAACTTAATACCAAAGTCACTCTTTTAAAATCACAAATTTCATAAAAATTCTTTCACAAGTCTAAGAAATTATTTTTAAAGGATCTGATGCTGCCAAATACTTGAATTCACAATAGATACTTTGTTAGGAACTATGTCTTAAACTGAGTTGTTATATTGTTATTGATACAGTTTTTTCTTTTTTTTAATTGAAGTAGTTGCACATGTATTGATAGGCTTATATTTAACTCCAATTATAATCCCTTCAATCATTATATTTTTATAATCTAATAAAAATTTACAGGGCGTATTTAGTGTTAGCAATGCACACAATGAAGTATTCCTGGTTGCTAGGATAGAAAAAATTCTTCAAGGAAGTATAGCTGCTGCAGCTGAACCTTATACAAGGACGGGAAAAGATCCAAGATTAGGTCTTAAAGTTCATCGAACTGCTCAGGCCGCAGCCCAAAGGTACTTCAAGATTAACTATCCTTAAATTTGTTTACATTAAATTTGAACTTTTAATACCTATATAAGAATGTAAAACCTATTACCACTTTACATATCTGTTTCCTTTTCATAATTTGTTTAATTATTTTTCTTCTGTCCTTTTCATTGAATTAGTGTTAAGGCTCTTACAAGAATCCATTGAAATTTTGATTCCCTACCAATTTTTGGTATTTCCAGATTTTATTCCTCCTTGTTCAAACTGTCTTATTGTCCTTATATGTTACTTTTCACTTTGCATTTTCATATCTTCCTAGTTTGAAGAGCATAGTTGAGCTATTCAATTTACATAGCCAGGCTACCTTAGTTGTTCTCATTCAATTATATGATTAGTAGGTTGACTTTTAATATCTTGTATTATTATTTTTAGCTAATACTTAATATTAAATTTTCGTACCTTGCCTTCTTTAAAAATTGTTGATGACATTCCAGTTTTAGTATAGCTTTGTGTGGCTATATATTGCTATATATTGCACCATCTTAATGGAACTTAAAAAAATTAATTTGTATAAATTATTTTTCCAATCATCATCAATTTGAAGAAAATAAATACTCTTAATTCTTCTCCACAAATTTATTTTATTTTATTTCCTTAATTATGTTATTTTACCAACTTATTCAATTACCTATGTATACATTTTATTTTCCACTTCTTTCATCACTTTATTTTATTAATTCCATTCTATACAATTATTTACTTTATGTCATTCTGTTTATATTTTATTTTTTATTTTCTGTATTCACTGGTTGTTATCTTGTTCTGTTCTTAGCCCTGATGAAGGCTAGAAATTCTGGCCGAAATGTTGGCACGATTAAATAAGTTACTTCAACTTATTTGTTTTATTTTGACCACACCCCCCTACCATCTTCTCCTCGTATAAGTCATCCAGGGTCATCTATCTCTCATGATTATAATACTTTAATATGGATAGTTTGCTCATAACACTGATTTAATATTAATAAAGTATTTGTCTTAGGTATTAACTGCGCTGACTTATAAAACTATGAATTAATCAAAGTAGTTTGCATCTTCTTAAAACTGTTTTATCCTTTTTGATTATTTTCTAGAAAATTAATTATTTATGCATTTGGATGATGAGGTAAAGAAATATTTCCAGTAGAATATCACTTAAAACTCTCTTTATTTCATAACATTTTGGAGTGTTTTCCCCATCTTCAGGTAATAAGTCCTTCTGGTCAATTCTATCCAATTTACTTGTTTAACCAAAACCATGTGATCCATCCACAATATCGATATTATTTAAAAATTATAATAGTGTATGCAAGTTTTAGTCCTTGTTTGGATGGTGATTTTTTTTTAAAAATCATGTAGTAATAAAAACCATGAGCTATAACAATATTAAAATAAGGAATGCTAGGGTTATCTGTACCATTCTTGTGTCTTTCTCAAAGAATAGTGAAGAGTTCCCCTTTGAACCCTCTTAATGTGTTGCTAGGTTACAGAAACTACTGATTTAATTTTCTGTAGCCATTTCTGCATGAGTAGCTAAATGACCAACTAATGAAGTGTTACGGCCTCAGGATGCTATACTATGGAGTCTGTTATAGAAAATGGTTTCAAAATTCCTTGCTTTGTAGAAAACTAGTCTAACACTCAATTACTATTTTCTTTCTTCCTATTTTATTTTACTCCATGCCTTTAATGGTTGTATTTCCTTTATCCTTTGTGCTACATGGGACTTTCATTAATTTCTTACTTGTTCTTTATACCCATTATATCTAGTGATTATTCTATCCCTAAAACATGGGTTCATTTTGTTAAGGTTTACCTCTGTGGCAGCTTCTCTAAAGAAGTTGTGGTGTGTGTTAATTCATAATATAATGATACCAATTAGTTTTGTAATCACCTTTTAAAACTATATTTAGAACAGTTGTTTTTACTGCTTATCACATTGAGTGATTAATTTAAACAAAAATTATTTTTATAAATAACATTGGTATACAGTCAAATAAAATATTTCTTGGATAAAATGGTTCTTAGAACAGTTGAATTATTTTTATTTAAAAGAATTAAATTGTTATAATTATACTGGGCCATTTTTTTTTCCAGATTAGGAAAATACAGAATGCCTTTTGCTTGGACTGCTAGGCCATTATTTAATCTTTATGGATCCGATCCAGATGTTGTCTCCGATTTTCCTGGAATATATCGCCAAGATGCTACAAAATTAAAAGACGAAGAACTTCTTAAATATCTTTCAGATTTTAGAAAGTATGTCTTTTATCATGTTTGATTGCTAAAGTAATTTATTATTTTATGAATAATTAGGAAGCTATACATTAAGATATTATTAAACTTGGGCATTTCCTAATAATAAATTAATCAATTCAAATTATTTATTTATCTATTATCAATTATTAACTGGATAGATAAATGAGCCTCTAAGAGTATACCATAACTTACTTACTGAGCAGCACTATAGGCCCTTAGCTACTTAATATTGCTCCACTGGTCTCATTCTATTGTTTCTTCTCTCCATCTTGTGACTCTTAAAACTTTTATGTCCTCCTCCCGGTCTTTTAGCCAGCATGTTAGTGGTTGTCCCACTCTTCTTTTACCAATTACAGTTCTATCGAATAATTTGCTCAGCATTCTATGTTGGGACATCCTAATTATATGGTCTAACCATTCTATGTGGTGTGCCTTAGTAAAGTTGATCACATTTCTGTCCTATCAGGAGTATAATTTGTCGTTAGTTCATAGTCTCCATGCACTGATATTGGTGTCTAAGGTAGGGTCATAGATTATTCTAAGGAACTTACGCTTGAACACATTCAGTTGATTTATCATGGTAGTGGTTAGAGTTTATGTCTCTGCTCCATAAGTTAATACTGGTCTAAGAAAGATTTTATATAATTTTATCTTCATACTTTTTGACAATATTCTATTTCTAACAAAGCTCAGATTTGCAAAATATGCCCAATTGTTATATTATTAAAAAAAAAAAAAAAAATATTATTCTGTTATTTAATTCATTTATTTGTTTGTTCTCATCATTCAATTCTGAGCTAAGATATATGGTACTTTTTACTCAGACCAGTACTGAGTAGAGCTCCTGCAGAAAATAAAGCTGTGCCAAATGTAAAGAGGTCAATGTGATCATCTTCATTAACTTAGCTAGTCTATGATGGGCTTGCTCTGATAGGATGAGCTAGAATGAAATCCCTTCAAAAAATTTTGTCAGAAGGGTTATTTGGTTCTTGAGAAGTGGCTTTTTTTCTAAACTTTTTTAGGAGGATAGTCTGGCTACTCTATTTGGTTTGAGGAACTAGAAGGCACTGGCACACAATAGAAATGATCGGTAATCTTTTCTGTAGCTGGCTGTAATTTATTAAGTTGGTTGTAAAAAAGAATATTACATTTACCTTGCATATTTTATAAGAATAGGAGCTATTAATCAGGAAGAGTACTGAAAAGACCATATCATGAAGGAATATGATGTCATTTTTTTTAGAGAGAAGGGGATGTGCTAGGAGCAACAGGGAAAATAGTACACAAGATTCCGTTGAAAGAAGGAAGGGTTATCTATGTGAAGGAGAGGCAGTACCCGCAAGCGCTCCGTCAACATTAATACATGTGTCTAAAATAATGTAACGTTGTTATCTCATTTGTTGTCAGGCTGCTCAAGATCTCTATCATACCTCAGTGAATTAGACTTAAAATAAAAACCAAAAATAAACCTGTACTAGCACCATAAAGGGTCTCAGGCGTATATAAATTATATAGAAGTTGCCACTTGAAAAAAAAAAAACCAAAACACTAGATTTGTTCATCCCTAAAGTACACAGAATTTATCTTAATATCTATTACTCTGTCCTGAGTGGTTCTGTCAATGAATTAAATTATTACTTTATCATATTATACATGAAGTTAGTTGGTCATACTCCATGATCATCGCATTGCAATGTTTAATTGTTAAAGTTGTGCATTTCACATGGTCCTTACGAGAGATCTACATTATAAGAAAATTAGATGAATGGATCGTTAAAAAATAATATATAATTATAAGAAAGGGATGATATGTTCACATCTCAAGGATCACATTGAGTTCAGATAATCTTTTGGTGTTAAAATGATTGTGATTCCCAGAATGATTAACCAATTTGAGTGATAATCAATTAATCCCAGACCAAGGTTTTTTTAAGTTGTGTTATTTATTATTGATATTTACGTATGTTGTATTTGTATTGTACTAGAAATGAAATAAAAATACAATGCATTTTAAAAAAAAAAGTTTTATATAGTATTGTTTTTGAGGAAATAGGTGTTGTAATAAACATTAAGAATATTTGTAACAGTATTTCTGAGATATGAATCTCTAGTGAATATGAAGACCTTTTTAATTAATTTTCTCTGAAATATTAATGTGAAAACTTAATTATTTATTAAAATGTTAAATGTGTCTGAACGTGCTTGGATGCACATGATTTAATGTCTTTATTTAAAAACTATTATTTGTTATGTATGTTGAGTTTTTTCATATATTTTTCTTTAGACCTGACAAAATGAGCAAGCTCCCATTGATACCAGGTTGGCTGCAAGTTAAAGTTGAATCCCTTTCAGATCTTCCTCAGAGTGAGTTAATTTATTACTTTTGGTTTTATACTTTTACTATTAACTTATACTAAAGAACTAGGTTAATATTTAAAATCACTCCAACAAATATTTGGAGAATGCTACATTTTTTACTTCTATGACTGCAATATATTTCATAGATAGAAAGGGGTGAATTTAACACATGGACAACAATTACTCAGATTTTTTTTTTTACTTTTTTTGTTTTTGTTTTTATGATTTTTGATTTTTATTAGTTAGATTTCCAATCAAATATATGACATGACTAAACGTTATAAGATACGATAATGCTTGTTAAGGCCCTATGACGTTGAATTAAATAGATTTTGTTATTAAGTATTTTTTAAAAATATATTTTATTTATTAATTTCTATTTTATGCTTATATTAATTTTAAAATAAATTTTTTCGGTTCGCCATTTTCACAGCTTTAATTATTTTTAGCTAGTTTAGTTTTATGAGTAAATTAGGTCTTACAGTTAACTAAGTATTCTTTTTACTTAAATAATTCCTCATTATGTTTTGTTATTAAAAATAGAAATACATTATCCTTTTCTTACCCTCTACCAATCCAATCAATAATTTCTTTTTATATACTATTTTCTTAATTTTTGGGACAGTAATTCTTTTATTTTCTTGAATTTACAAATTTTATTTTAAACAAAATTTTCTTCTGTTTTTAGGTAATTTATTTTTAAAATTACTATAAATAATTGATTTTTAAAAGCCATTTCTACTGATGCATTGAAGCGGACGATAAATTCAATGTTTTTTTTTTTTCAGATTGCCTGACTAGTGGCTTGTCACCACTGAAGCCATTTCCAGTGCCACCTGCCTGCCCACCAACAATAGAAGTAGCTGAGCTCTCACCGCTTGTACATCCATATGTTTCATTTTCCAATCATCTTTACATTTATCCTCAAAGTTTATCATTTGATTCCCAGAAAACTTTTTCTAGAGCTCGAAATCTTGCTTGTGTAATTCAGTTAAAGGATTCTGACCAAGATGGATCTCAACCTATACCGGTTAGTATTTATTGTGCTTTGACTGAAAATCTTTGATGATAATTTATGAAAACCAATTTATTAATTGTTTTCAGTTTTGAAATCTTCCTCTACGTAAATAACTTTACCCTCTTGAAGATTTATAATTTATTTATTGTAAAGTTGAAACATTTGTTCTAATGAAAAAGACCTTAATGGAGCTAATTATTTTACATAAACATTCATTCCTAGAAATGATTTTTTGGTGTTTTTTAGTGCATTTATCGTGGAAGTCGGAGTGAAAAATTGGTTAGCTGGTCGTCTTGTGCTGTGCTACACCATACTACGAATCCATCTTGGTATGATGAAATAAAGGTTCTCCTTCCTGTTTGCATCACTCCTACTCACCACCTGCTGTTCACTTTTTATCACATATCAATACAAGGCTCGAAAAAAAGAGACTCTGGAATAGAAATTCCTGTTGGGTATGCCTGGATTCCACTTTTGGTTAAAAACAGGCAAGTACATTATTTTTCAAAACTATAAAAATATTTCTATTGTATTTTGTTTTCTTGAACTTATCTGAAAACAAACTATTAAAAAGTAATATGGTTAAGTTAAGCAATAAGGTAGCTTAGAGATTATGATATTGGTTATATTACTTTGAGGATGGAATACTGCACTGACCGTATGGAGTAGATTGGAGGAAGATAGTCCCGGTGACTGTCAATAAAGGTTTCAAAATAGTACCAAAAAACTATTTATTGTTAATCAACGTTTCGCCCCACTTTGCAAGGCTTGACAACTGAGAAGTTGACATCAGAATGTGATTCCTATCAGCCCTGCAAAGTGGGGCGAAACGTTGGTTAACAATAAATAGTTTTTTGGTACTATTTTGAAACCTTTATTGACCCCCACCCGGACTATCTTCCTCCAATCTACTTCATACGGTCAACTATCTATTTCCAAGATTAATATTAAGGTTGGTTAGAGTTGGTATGGACAAATACTTTTTTTTTTTTTTAAATACATTAATTAGGTATTAGAATCTAAAAAATTTCCATATTTTTTATGATAGTGTCATACATCCATCTAATGTTTATAATGTTAACTTCTTTCTTTGTTAGCTTCTTTCTGTATCTAAAGTCTAAATTTGAGATACAGAAAGAAGATAAAAGAGAAAAAAATGTTAGATGCTAATCCATCTAGGAAATGAAAGAAGTATTTGGTCTTGAAAACTAAATGAATAAATTATGTATTATAAATATTTTATTGTTGTTATAATTCCAGACTAAATACAGAAGAACAGAGTGTTCCAGTTGCTGCCAATCTACCGAGTGGTTACCTTTCTGTTCAGCCTTTGGGACTTGGAAAAGGAGTAAGTTCATTGTCGCTTGGAAAATATATATAAAATATACATGATTTATTTTTACTTGGGAAAATGTATGGGAAAACCTGCCTGAATGTATTAATAAAAAATGTTCTAGTAGTGGAAAATAACCATAAGACAGACAATAGGGACGTCAAAAAATTCTTTGTGATTTCAATTTGAAGATTTAAATTTTGTGATTTCTAAACAATTCATCATTTTTCTTACCATTTGTAATTAATTTCAATTACTAAATAATATCAAGATGTTCTTCACTTGATTGTTTGATCTTGTGATGTCATTATATTACCAAAATGATTTGGTATTGTCCATGAATCATTTTTAAATAATCATAATAACAACCATAACGCTATATATTTTGTTGGATCATTCATTTCAAATGAATCACAATGTTTAATGTTTAGCTATAAGCAATTAATTATCAACTTGGATGTATTTGAAAGAAATTATCCTCAATAAATAAAGTAATTACTAATGATTTAAAAATATATTTGTTTACCAATAAGTTCATCAAACGAATTTCAAGACAATATAAAAGTTTTAACTTTCAACAATAACCTCAATAAATTAGTGAGATGATGCTTACTCAAGTCAGAGCAAAAGATCAACGTTGTCATTCAATATCTGTTCCCAGGCCTTACTTACCCTCTCCAGACTGTGCCTCTACAAAGGTATGTTCTGCAATATTGGAGGCTATTGATATTCATAGGAGTATCAAGACCATCATGGGTAGCTTTGCTATATAAAGAAATTCTCTCTAATGTACCCTTAAAATTATTTAAAAGAAACAACCTATCCAGAGAACTCAAAGTCAAAATTGTCAATTATTTAAATTTTTGTTACCCTGTAATTAAAGGATCTGTTTCATTGGAAAGAAATAACCTATTATGTAAGAAAATCTAATTATCTATAATCTATTTGCCTGGTTGGAATGTTAAATGGTTGTATAATATATTTCAAGGGAAATATTATTTAAAAATTACTCCCTTTGTGTGATGCTTGCAACCTTTTATCATTCTAACCACGAGGATGACATTTTTCAGATCATTGTAATAAACTGAATTTAAACAAATTGGGAGTTACAATGTGTTATGTTACCACTGTCAACACATTATTTAATAATGATTTATTTAGTTATCAGAATATATTCTGATTTGGAAGAGGTTGTGATATGAGTTCAATATAAGATTTGATTGAATATGTTTTTGAAGTATCAAAATGTATTTCAGTATGGAGGTCCAGAAATTACATGGATTGATGGGCAGAAACCAATATTCCATGTGAATTTTCGTCTTTCCTCTACTGTTCTTACAATGGATCAACACCTTCACAATTTATTCACTCATGCTGAGAAATTACAACAGCCTAAAGTTTCATCTTTTTTGCCTCCTGAAAGCGAAACCTGCAAAATATTGAAGGTAATTTAGCTAAGTTTTTAATCACTTCTTTTAGCTTATGAAATGGTAGGTTTGTTGATTTTACTTAGTCTCTTGCAAGAATTACTATGAAATCTCTTATAATATGGCATTGAATACCCATTTTAGAATGAATCAAAAGCATGAATAGCGGTAACCATTGAATTAAATACAATATAGATGAAAGCTAAAGAATTTGGCCTCAAAATAAATGTGTATGCATCTATAGATATGTAGTACATATAAATGAGTGTTTGGGATCTACAACAAAGGTTATTGGAGTGGGGGAAGCTAGAAGCTTGGGATTTGATTTACCTCTTTTAAATTTCTAATTATTTATTTATTGTAATGATATTATATTAATCGTATGCCTGTCCCCTAAATTTAATGTAATGAAGGAAATTTTATTTTTCATGGCTGCTTGATTCACTGATAGGAAATTTATGGATAACAAGTCATTCTAAATAATATTTAATTATTATTATACTATATTAATATTAGCAATCTACCCTTCAAATGAAAAGCAAATTTTCTTATACTGTTATTCGTTGTAACTCAGAGTTTCAAACAAACTGTTTCTTCATACTGGAAGATTATTGATTGACCGTGTGTGAAGATGAAAGGAATATGGTCCGGGTGCGGTCAAGAAAAACTCAAATAGTAGAAATATACTAATTTAATGAGCCAACGTTTCGCCCCACGTTGCAGGGCTTCTTCAGGGCTATTTTGACGGCAGTCAAAACTAAACCATTTTAGTTTTGACTGCCGTCAAAATAGCCCTGAAGAAGCCCTGCAACGTGGGGCGAAACGTTGGCTCATTAAATTAGTATATTTCTACTATTTGAGTTTTTCTTGACCGCACCCGGACCATATTCCTTTCATAAACTGTTTCTTCATTTTTTACAAATTTGAAATAATCGTTCATGCAGACTAGAAGTTAATGTGAAAATGGTAGTAATATCCTACATTGATGGTCTTAAATGCTGCAGTGTTTAATATAAGATGGTGGTTGTTTCTTATTTTTGAATTATTTTTTTTCTTTATGGGGATTGATGGGGCATTGAAACCAAAACTATTATATACAATGGTCTAACCACTGTTTGTTATATGTTAAGCCTTCTCTTGACAATTCAATGATCAAAAACTGGTTATAGAGCCAGCCATTGAATAATAATAATTATGCAGTTAATTTGAGGTATATTGTTATGCAGTATGTCATGATTTATAATTATATTTCTTTATTTTGTTTAGGCTGCTCATGCCATGCAACTTTCATCTGCTGTTTCCTTCCTTCCAACACTCTTGAATCAACTTTTCTCTTTGCTGGTGACATCACCAAGTTCAGAAGTAGCATTGAACATAATAAGGATTCTCGTACACCTAGTTTCCATGGTTATTGGATCAGAAAGGGCTGATGCTCTCAATACATATGTTAAGGTTAGATTATAGTGCATGTATTGTGTTTAATCAAGAATAATTATAATGATATGTTTTAGATTATAGTTTTGAATTTTTTAGCCTTTTTGTTAAAATAGTATAAAAAGAGTATTTTTTTTAATCCATTAAAATAGATGGATGGCATAAATTAAAATCAATGGTCTGCTTTTACAAACTTGATCAATTCATATTTAAAAACGTTTTTCCAAGTGATTTAACAACAATTAAGAAGTTAGTCAACAAATTAGTTGTATTTGCCAATCAACTACTTTGTCTTAGGAACACAGAACTCTTTTAAAAAATAATTTATCGAAAAAATGTCCAATGTTTTGTGTATTTTCATGACTTAGGAGGTATATCAAGGTACCAAAATGTTCAGTAATCATATCCTGTAATTATTTTTCACAAAAAGATTATTTTGATGCATTTACTTTTAGGAGGTATAACTTCTTAGCCATCAGTAAGCTACTAACAGAAACCTTTTGGGCTAAAAATATCTTAACTACACAATAGCATAACTATAACATATTTTGATTTTTGATGGTTGAATTTGTGAAAATTTCAAAATAATTGTTACTTTATTATGAGTTGTATTTCAATTTTTTCCTTGTATATATGATACATTAATTCCAAATTTTAAGTATTAAGTTCTGGAGATACCTATATTTTCAGTTATATTTGAGCTGGTGTGAATAATAATGGTGTTAAAAAAAAAGAGGATTAGTTTACTTGTTAGTATTCGCTTTATTATCTGTTTACCTTTCAACCAATTTTTCCCTTAATAATTAGCCTTCAGTTATTTATTTTATTTTTCCCTTATATTTATTTTTTAAATATTAAACATACCAAAGGAAATTCAAAAATATGTGTGGAAATCACTGGGTTTCCATACTGTAGTAGAGTCATTCATTTTTAGTGCAACATAGATGGCATGATAGTATGAGAAATTTTGTACTAGAAAAATAAAAAATTCCTTAAGTAAGAAAAGAATTTGCTCTTGAAGTTAAGAATATATTTTAAGTTCTTGGAACTTGGGAGGGGACAAGTTATAGGTTAACTATTCCTGGTTAGGTAAGCCACAAGGGAAAATGAAAATAAGTGGGATTATAATTCATAGAAATCTGTTAGTCAAATTGAATGTTAACCAATGATTTTATTTTATCTTGTATATGTTTTTAGTTTTAAAACAATTTTGCTTACTAACTTGGTGGAAGTGACCTTAAATAATCACCATTTAATCCATAAAGTCACTAAAGTAATGAAGACATTTGTGAACGAAGGTGTTATGTTGCAAAAATATAAAAATATCATAGAAAAATTTAATTAAATGATTTTTTAGTCCCATTTTAGAGTGGAAACACCCAATTTTTAACTTCTGAAAACCATCATAAGGTTTAGAAAAACTAAACAAGGTGTTATGTAGAGAAGATTGTTTAAAATATTTTCCTAACTAAAATCCACTAATTTTCCAAAAATGTCACATAACTCCTTTATCTACTCATTCTTCAATTTTCTTTTAAACATTTTTACAATCTCTAATTTTATCCATTCTATGATTGACATGACTTTGATCAATGTAAGGAAATGAATTGTGGATGATTATTCATATGTTCATTTACTTTTTTCGTTAATAATTGTATATTTATATTTATGTAATAGATGATCTATAGTTGACTTGTCACACTGTGTTGCCTCCCCTATCATAGCCCAAATGTTTGGAATATAACATCAGCTTATAAAAACACATTAACAATTTATTTCGTTTTTTAAATCACTTTGATTCATTGTCTTAAATTTTTTGTAAATATTGTACATGTTGATAAAATCATTTATTTGTAGTTTTAATCTTTTTATTATTTAAATTTTAGTTTGTGTTTGTTGGAGAATCAGTGAGTGGAAGAACTGTTCATGAAGAACTTGCTAATCATTTGCCTACTTTGTTGAATCCTAGCAATACTGATTTTCTTTTGGTTAACAAATTTCTTTCTCATTCTGGATTTTTCTTCCAAATTATGGTAAAATCGATGGCACAACATCTACTCTCTACTGGAAGGATAAAAGTAAGTTTTATGATTTGTTTTAAACCTTGGCTCTCATAGCAATGATTTATGACTACTTTATGATTTTCTCCTTGCACCATGGTTGTCATTTTGACTGTTTTTTTGGATACATTATTTTGTATTTTTGATTTTCCGAAGTTTTGACCCACATTACAAGTAATTGTATGTTCTAGAAACATAAATCTGATTAGAATATATACCAGTTCTGCCTATATTTTAATATATGAATTTAATCACATCTGATGGACTTTGAATTGGATAGAGAAGAAAATTGCATGCTACAGAACCTAATATAGAAGGCATTGATCTCAATTCTAGGGTCAATATCTTATATATTTAGGTTTAATTAATGTTTTTAAAACAATGCAAGGGGAAAAAGTTCAAAATTAAAATGACATCTTATTAACAAACGAATCTTAAAAAAATTACTGGCTATTTCATTTTTAGAGACTTATCCTATTGAGTAATTATTATTATGCTGAGGACTAAAATTTCCTTTTGTAACGATTAAACTGCTTATGTAATCAATAACATTATTATGCATTACTCATATATGATGATCAATGTTGTCTATAAATTATGCCCATACTTCTATTGTTTTTCTTAGAATTCACATTTGATGTAAATTTCTTCGAATTTACATATAAAAAACATTATTTCAAGTTTATATAATTGTGATGAACGCTGCACAGAACATCTATCCTTATTTTTAAATAATTTATATTGTTGTATTTTAAACAGAAAATTAATGATTTAACCCAAAATTATGATCAGGATAATTTTCTACATACAATTACCTTCTAAAATGATATGTGATATTGTTTTGAAAAGTATTTAATTATATTTATAGAAAAAAAATTTCATTATTATCTTAATTTTTAAGGACTGTTTAGTCAAAAAACATTTAGGTGTGTGTGTAAATTTGTTCAGTAAAATGTGAAAAAATGTCTGGTGTGGCTGAAGCCTCAATGTAAATTGCTATAATGAAATAAAGACACCAACTCTTTAATTTCCATGACTTTCTCCTTGACCACATTTTATTTTTTCCTGTCACTATCCATGCCACTCTGATCTAAACACCTGCCTAAGTGAAGATAATGTGACTTATACTTTTTCTTCTAATCACAATAATAGGCTGTAGGTAGTTGATATGTTTTTAATTTCTTTAAATTTCAATTTAAAACTATTTAATAAAGATATAAAATAAATTGTTTTCATCTTAATTTAACTTTTATGGAATATATAAAAAATTAAGGTTGATATTTATTGAATAATGAAACTCTATATTTATTCCTCAGGACTTTTCGGTCTGGTAATTGTATTAAATGTTTGTAATTGTTTTATTAATTTCAGATGCATCGGCATGAGAGATTTCAAACTGAATTTTTAAATAAGATTGCCAATTTGCTGAAAGTTTTAACACCATACTTAATATCAAAACATAGGGAAATGCCTCAAGAAACAAAACAGCTGAACCAAAGCATTGGTGAATTCCTCAAAGTAATTATCTGATTCAACATAATAATTATGTTATAATTGTTAAAAATGGCAACTCTTGTATTTTTATTTAGGAAAATAATCAGAACATAGTATTTTTGAAATGTTTTTTCTTGATAACCCGATGTTTCAACCCATGTGGGTCATTATCAGGGCTAAAATTAAAGCAAAGATTTCATGAAATATGAGTTAAAAAAATTATAGGTACAAAAAGTTATTCAAAAGTGATGCTTCACTACTTTATTGTTTGCATAGTTATGCCAATTGTCCATTACGGTGCATTCTACACTGCTGTTATACAACAAACTCAATGTTTATGTTCTGTGTGAACTGTTCAGGCACAGACATTGAGTAAGTTGTATCAAAGCAATGTAGAATACACTGTAATAGACAATTAGCTTGATTATTCAGTAAAGTTAAGAAACAATTATATTATTGAATCTATATATTTTAAAAACCATCTACTCTTTGGAAAAACAGTATGATTTTTCAAATAAAACTGTATCAATATGTCTCTCATCTCTGATTTGAACTCATGCCAATGAACTAGCAGAATTAATTTTCAATGGCAAAAGTAGCTGGGTCAATTGATATTAAATCAACCAATGCTGACAAAATATATTTATTTTTTTACTTATATTCATACTATTGTCAGATAGTTGAAAATATATATTCATGCATCTTTTAGATATTAAGTTCTTTTGTTATCTTTCATTTTGTATTGGCATGTCAGTCTATTTTGTATTTTACTAAGATTCCTCTTAAGCTTAAAAACAAAAGTAAATGGCTTTGTTTTAAAAGTAAAAACTTTCTTGTTTAAAATTAAAAACGTTAAAGATGAAACTAAGGCTAACAATCAATTTTTTTTTCTGGACCAAGTGTTTATATTATTCTACTTCCCTACAAAGTTTCAGACCTGAAAATTACATTTTTTCCCTAATGGGTCTTCAAACATTGAGACTTTCCTAAAATGAGGCATATTGAATTTTAAAGATCTTAGAAGGGACCCAAAAATTCATATAAAATTCAAAATTTTCAGAAAACATTCTTTTATTGTATTTTCATCAAAATTTCATCATTGGTACAAATGGTAGCTCACAAAAAATATCAAAAAAAATTAATAAATTATCTATTTTAAACTATCTGGCTACATTACAAGTGTAGGCAAAAGTTAATTAATATCTGGTTTTACGTTTCTGAATAAATTACAAACATAGGCAAAAATTAATAAATATCTGTTTTCAACTATCTGAATAAATTACAAACATAGGCATGTATATGTCAGTGTAGCATCCTCACTATTTTTGCTTGGTATGTATTTGTAGGTAAATAAGTACCTTTATTTCAAGATTAGAGAAAGTTAGTAGCATTAATAGAATTGTGCCTTATCACAGTGCCACCATACTCCCAAAATTAAAGAATACATTTAATTATTTTTGATAAATTTGATTTGTCATTTTAGAATAAAATCGACTGGTGGAGCCATATTTGAAATACGTGTCTAGAAAAATATTTTTGCGTTTAGTGATGCAAAGTTAATGGATGAAATTTTATAGAATTAATACTTTCAACTTCTATCCTCAACTTGTCTTCAATGTGGACCAAATCAGACAAACTGTTTTTGAAATTAATACGAATTTGACTACATGCAGACACATATTCAAATTAGTTCCTTAATGACTGAAACCAAAAATGCAAGTGAAAATTTTTGATTCTGAGGACATAAATTTTTTTCATTACCTGAATAGATACAAAGCTGACCTGCTTTCTGTAATGAGGAATAAAAAATAAATGAATTTTATCAGCAATACATTAGCCCAACTTTATTAAAAACCTTTATACTTTTATTTTCAATGTCTAAACCTATCGATATGTGATTTGATTTTTTGCAGAGATGCTTAAGCTTTTTGGACAGAGGATTTGTTCTTCGTCTGGTTAGCTGGTATGTGTCAATATTTACAGGTGAAGCAAGTTCATTATATAGTCTCAAGTTTGCATTCATAAGCATTATTTGCTCCCATGAACATTATGTGGCTTTTAATCTTCCTATACTTCATGTCAAAGGTAGAAATGGTAAGCTTTTAAAATTGTAATTTTTTTATTACTTAATAATATTTTTGTTTGCTAGTTCTGATACTTTTCCTAGGTTTTGTCTTCGAATGACCTCGCTGCCTCTGTTAAATATATTTAAGTCTATGGAGGCTATAAATTCCTCTATCATTAGCCCCTGAGCTACCACTAGGTAGTGAGCATAAATATCCCTTCCTATTATGACTGGAAAACCTATCTCTCTGGCAAAGCCCATCAATATATTGATCAGGAGGATCTTAATGAAGAATATAAATAGCTTTGGTAGATCTCAAACCTATCGTTTGGATGTTGACATTCTTGTAGACAGTATCTAGTCTTATTAGAGCAGGTAAGAAGAAACCAGCCTAACCCTGCCTGATTTTCGAGGTTGTCAAAACCCAGGAATCTTCTTCTAGAGTGTGGCTCATTCATCCTTAACTCAATCTCAGCAGTGATGAGCCTAGGTAGAGTTGCTAGTCCTCCTGGTAGAGGCTTTGATCCTTTTCTTACCTTGCTAACAGGTATCAGATGGAGGAGCCCCTCTATCAGCCTTTGTTTTATGGTATTCTGTGATTGGAATTTTTTTTACTCTTGGGGAGAGGTTGGTATATTTTCATTTATGAAAAGGCCTCCTCCCTACCCCAACACCTTTGCAGAGTATTAAAACAAAATAAGTGTTAAAATGATTTGGAGTGTTGGTTTTAAGAAGATAAATTATCTGTTTCATTTGATCTCATATCAATTTGTGGGAAAATTGATTTTTATATGGCATTCTTTCATTGTAATAGAATAAGAATCATAATGTGGTAATAAAAGACACAAACCTTTATTTTCAAACAGATATTTGCAGTGAGTATTGGCTGTCAGACGAATTCTGCAAACATCATTATTTGGCAGGATTATTGTTATCAGAAACGAGAGCATCTCTTACCCTGGAATCAAGTGCTCGAAAACTTGCCTTGACAACTTTAAGGGATCTCATGGCTAAGCATGAATTAGATGATCGTTATCAAGCTAAGGTTAGTGTGCTATATTGACCATCATTCAATATTGAATTTTTCGTAACTGTAGACAGCATAATAGAGTTCTAAAATGTTTTCCATATAATTTTATTTCATCTTGATGTTTTGATACTTCACTCTCATCTTCAGATCTAAAATATAATTTACATTATCTATTGTTGGAATTTTTTTTTAACTTAAAATTAAAACTTCAGTTGAAGAAAATTTTTTTATTTCAGATTTCACCATCATAAAAGATAAAAAATTAAATTTTAATATTTATATAAATGAAAACCTCTATAATTTTTGAAATTTTGATATGATTTTTGCTGGATGATATCAGTGGCATTTAGTTTATCTTTTGAAGGTATTTTTGATTTTCTGACCTTTTCTAGATCTTATCCAGTGCATCTAACTCAAGAATTTCCAATTGTCTGAGGTCCTTTTTATTTATTTAGTAATATATAATTATGTAGTGCTAATGCACTCCCAGGGTAAAGACCCGAAATCGAATCTGGCTATTGCAGATGATTATTTTCATTTT
>NW_027114634.1:947155-961808 GCF_000696795.3 Halyomorpha halys
ATATATAACCTCATTCCATTGGAAATTCTAGAGTTAGCTGTACTGGAGAAGGTTAGAAAATCAACAATGCCTTTTGAAAAACAGATTACTCACTGCTGTTATGACTGATAGAAAAACAAATTGAAATTCCAAAATTTGTAGTGGTTAGGAGTGAATGTGTGTTAGGATACCATGCCCTATGTATTTAAATTAGTTAATGTAAATGTAAAAATAATACTTTCACAGGGGCAGCTTGCTAGGATTGCTTCATTGTATGTCCCTTGGTTAGGGATTGTTGTCGAAAATGTTGAAAGATTAACAGAGAGACAATCTTCATCACCTTCTCCTAGCTCACTTATTTCAAGTCCTGGAAAAAACAGGTCTCATCACAGGTAAAATAATCAATTTTAATTAGTTATAACATGATTTACGTTCTTAATTAAAATTAAATGTTTTTTTTTTATGATAGCCTTTAATAGTTCTTTGTAAAAACAGATTATTTCCTTTATGACTTCAGACACATGGACCATTTTTGGCATATGGGGATTAGCATATGCCACTGTGGCCAATAAAACTCTTTTATTTATGTATTATTCTTTACATACTAATGGATATTGTAGATTTATGGGAATAATAAATAAATAAGATATTACTGTGGTACAACCTAGTATGCAGCTTATATGAAATTGTTTAAAATCAAGCAAGTCCTGCATAGCTAAAAGATAATTTAAAATAAATCCATATCATTGCTTCAACTATGAAAAAATTAATTTATTCTAATACTTGTAGTTTTTTTTTACTAAGTTGTATTTGTGTCCCATTACTTAATCTCGCCATATTAAAGGTCAAACTCTAAATAAATTTGTATTTAAATATCCTGCTCTAAATAAAATCTAGTTATTAGAAAATTGTGATTTTTTAATAAAGAATTAATTTGCTTTCTGTTTACAGATTTATTAATATTTCAGGTGCTATATCATTGCTTTAGCTATTAAAAAATTGATTTATGCTTCATTTCAGAGATATCTCGAAATGATGTTTGAAGTCAGAAAAAATTATTTAAGTACCCTACTAAACGATGGTTGAGATGAAATGTCTCTTGAATGTTTAATAATTTTTTTATTTAAATATAAAAATCGTGTGTTGATTTTTTCATATTCATAAGGTGTAACAGCTTGAACCGCATTATTTTGTATCGATAAATATGTGCTCATTCATGTAGCCTTGTTTGTAGAATTGAAAAAACTACTAAAATTCTTAATTTTTAATTTAATACTGTTTTTTTTTATAGATGTGTGATAAGTTGAAGTCCATTAAATGTATTTTTTTTATTTAGGTTTACTTATCATCAAGACAATGCTTCTGGAAGAGCTTCTCTAAATATTCGTGATTCGACTTATTTAGTTGCTATAGCTGGTCAAGGTACGTACTTTAAACTAAATTTCATATATATATTTGTTTTCTAAATAATGTAATGAACACTGTATGATATTATGATAGTGAAACAAAACTTCATATTTTTCACCTCAGCACCAAAAAATATATTGCAGAGACATATTCTCCATTCCAAATTTATTAGGAAGGCTGTTTAATTTTCATTTAGATGAGCAAAATCCTGTTTAAAAAAATATGGACATAGCACTGAAGACATCCATCTACTAGTATGTTATTAAACAATATAATTAATGAGATGAAAGTTTTCTTTTGCCTTTTAATTGAAAATTATTGAGGATCTAAAATCCTATTCATAAACAAACTGGTAGCTGACTGAAATTTGGGTCAAGTGGATACTTTATTGGGATCCTCAGCTGGTCAGATAAAATGGTTTTCTCTTTGAACCAAGGAATGTTTGAATGTTTTCAGTCCCAGTGGCTTACTTAGTGATGGCCAGGCTTACTGATCTCTTGTTCTAGTTTCAGCCTAGATGTGATCATATCTTGAAAAATTGAGTTGAAAGAGTAGAGGTGAGAAGAAGCAATTCCTATTAAATTAAAAGCTTGAGAAATTGATTTGCAAACTAAGAAGAAATTATGTTTCTTGGAAAAAATAATTCAAAAGCCAAATTTTAAAAATGATAAAATATTACCATTATTTCAATGACTTTTAGAATGTATGTGTAAGGTTTAGCATATAATAGAAAATGGAACTATGAAACTATGAAATCATTCAAGTCACAAAAATGGCTATGCAACAGACTGCAGCAACAATATATTATAGTGATATTTTACATCCATAGTAAAACAAAGCTAAAAGTGTTAGCTGTTACCATGAACAGCAAAAGGACATTGGTTAAAAGCAATATAAGAAAATAATAAAACATAAAAATTGTGAAAAATAGAAAAAGTATTAGTTAATTTCAACTTCATTATGAATGAGGGCCCCCAGGTATTTGCAATTCATTTAATATAAACTAAATATCAAGTGATTTTTCAATGTTCTACTGAGATATAAGATTTTGTTTTAGACCCTCCTGTTAGTTTTTTTTTTTTTGCAAACATTACTAAAGTAATCCTATAAATGGCACCTCATTTTCACCCAACTGTCTTAGTACTACCTCAATTTAAATTCAATTTCGCACCTGAAAACTAGATGTTTGAAGAACTTCTTTGTTAAAAATCATAAATAGATCTTTCAGTTCAATTGTAACAATTATTTATAGAATTTCAGAACATCCATTGAAAACATTTCTTTTAGATCCTGATTTGAAACTTTTCTGGTTGTTGAGAATTACTTTTAAGTTTATTTAAAGTATTTACTCGTTTTAGCACTGACCAATGGTGGTTCAAATATAAGTTTGGATTCTGGAGCTTCTACTGTATCTGGTGATGGAACAACAATTTCACAAGAAACAGCTATACATCGGCAAGGAGATGTAGTAAACACTAGACATGCCAGGTTTATTACTTGTATATTTATTTTTATTTTTTTTATCATTTCTAAAGTTGTATTGATGACAACTTTTTATTATATTGTACGCACACTTTTGTACTATAAAAAAAAGTTATAACTTCATTAATAACTATTAATTGAAGGGGGAAGTGAATGAAGGGGATATGCAACATTTTTTGAGTTGTTGAATCTTCAGAGTGGATGAAGGGGATATGTGAAAGTTTTTTATTTGTTGAATCTTTAGTGTGCATGAAGGAGTTAGGTGCCTATCTAGCTAGTGTGAGGTATTCTAACCCTCAAAATCCAATTAATAACTGAGATACCTAGATGTAGAAGGGGCTTTGTACACTTCAAAACAAAACAAGCTCCAACAAACAAAAAAAGATTGAACTTTATTTTTTAAAATTTACTATTTGTTAGAAGATGGCTTCGAGATCTTCTCCTCTAGAAATGTTATTGGAGTTCTATCAGTGGGTAGATTCTCCACTTGTTTTTATCATGTCACTATGTCACCTACAGCAAATTTACTTGTTGTATATATGTGTATACAGTTGTAAATATCAATAAATAAATTATTAGAAAAAAAAAAACTATTTGTTACATAATCTCTTCACCCACTTACCCCTACAATTATGTATCAGGACTAGCAAAATTATCTCAAAAGTCACATTTGGACAGATATTAACTATTTTGTAATAATATTATCATAATTGTTGTATTTATGTTACATATTTTATTCTTTTAAGTATTCTTTGTTCTATTATTACTTTTAAAATAGTATTTTGCGTTTATTATGTTAAAGGTCAGTCAGTGGCACTCAAGCATTGGTGCGAATTGAAAGACTTCAACCTGCTGAAATTAAGGATATTCTCATTTGTTTTCTTTTTATATTGAAACATTTGGCTCATGATCAGGTGATAGCATGGTGGCACAATTGCACCCATGAAGAGATATTGAACTTTTTCACTGTAATACAGTAAGTTTTTATTTTATTAGAGTAAAATTTTATTTTATTTCTTTAACAACAAAACAAAAACATTGGTACAGACATTTCATCAACTTACATCATAAAATCTTTAGAATCTTAAAATCTTTAGAAGTTATGAAAGATGATTGACTATGGTGGTAAACAAAGATAATTATTCAGTAGGGATCTGATAAAATGAACCTATAATATAAAATAGGAAAATAATCAAGTTTTATTTTTTTTACGAACATGAAATCTTAGGTCTTATGAAAAAATAAACTGCTAGAGATGATGTTAAGTAATGATAACCACAACCTGATTTTGTACGGAGGTGCATTTTAAAATTTTTTTTTTACCCATTTGGCTTAATACATTTAAAATCACAAATTCTTTATAAATTTATTTCACATAAAAGCTGCTGATGCTTAGCTTCACACCTTTTGGTCTGCGAACTGACTTCATTCTTGGTGTGACATTGAAATGTTAAGTAGTATATTAAGCTTTGACATACTGGGTGACAAAAGTCTCATCGGTCGACAAAGGAAATAGTTTTCATGTGCCTTCTGACCTTGGTCCATTGGAGAGATATGTTCACTCTGAAGGGGTATTTTATATTTTATTTTCATTCATTCAAAAGAATATTAATAAAAAATAAAAGTGGCTTCAGAAAACTATGCGATGTGAAATCTATGCACAAATTCTTGTAAAAAAAAAAGTAAATAATACATAATAATTTTTTGTATTTAAAAATGAAGCTTCATCTCTCAATTATAATTTTAAGTATTACAAAAGAAAAAAAAATTTTTTGGGTCGGTTTGTACATTTGTGGGCTCATATTGAAGTTATTGCTGTTTTTATAATTTTTGAAAAAAATTCTAACGACTTTTCGAGGTGAGAATAATGTATATAAATTTTGTTTCTGCTAAGAATACAACAGTTATGAAGCTGCAATGCGATTGGAAAAGATTGAGGAGGTCTTGGTTTTACCTGTTAGAATCGGATATTCCTTTTTTCCTTCTTTATTTACTTATAAAATTCTTAAATATTTTATATTTATCTATTGTTTATTATTGTTAGCGACAAGAAGTATTTATTTTTTCAAATAAACAAAACTAAAGGTACTTAAAGAGGATTTTTTAAAAATTCATTATTAGATTCCCTTTATTCTATTTCAATGAGGATGATTACCTAGCTGATATTAAAAGAACATTTACTTCAACAGTGACATGATGAGTTTAATAAAAATCGTTTTAGTTGTTTTGAAGAAAGTCGAAGAAATGTGAAAAACTGATTCTATTAAGTGGGACTTACAGTCCATAAATTTTATCTAAAAAGTTGCTGTGACATCCCAGACTATATAACTGCCTTAAATATATAATTTCAGTGTCGTACATCTTTTCATTTTTGAACTAGGCAGTTCACTGACAGGAGTCTCAGGGGACCTTAAGACATATTTTTTTCTGTTCAAAACTCTAATTCGATATTTTACCTGATCACAATATTTTTTCTTACTGTATATTCCATGTATAGGTTAGTGAAAATAATAATTGAAATATATAATAATAGTAACAAAATAAATAAATCTATCTATTTATATAACTATTTAAAGAACTGGTTTTAACTTATTCAAAATAATCCAAATATATTTCCAACTGTAAGTATGGCAGTATACTGTTGAGTTACTTATCTCAAAAGTTTATCTTGAATTGATCAAGTTTGGTGCTGACCTCCAAGATTTGGAAAAAATCTTGGATTACTAAAAGGGCAAAAATTAAATTCACTTTCCAATCAGTGTGTTTGAATTAAAGGCTCAATTCATCTCTTAATTTAAAAATCTTCCTTAGGTTATTCAGGTAGTCCTCTGGATGATCCTACATCCAATTGCACATTCTAAAGTCATTATTGAGAAGAGAATATATAGTCAGAAATGAAGTGATGCAATGTCAAATCTCATAAATTCCCCCCCAATATCCAAAGAGATTTTCAGCTATAAGATATCGTGTTGCTCCTCCCAAACCATAGTTTTTATTGTAAAACTATAAAAGGACAATTGCATTTTTGGAAAAGATTTAACAACCCTCAAAATAAGAAACTTTTTTATTTATAATTTCTAATATTGAGCTATCAAAAGGACAATCATATTTTTTGGAAAAAACTAACCACCACTAAGGTATTGACTAATTGTCTATAGGAAGGGGTGTATGGTAAGAAAGGTTTCTGGTTGAGAAAGATTTTACTATATCTTTATTATTATTATTTTAATTATACTTTTTTGTTTCTTTGTAGACTTTGCTTACATGAGTTTAAGTACACGGGTAGAAGGCAGATTGCTGGTAGTAATACTAATAAAGGAGGAGCTAAATCAATGACTTTACCTGCACGTATGCAGCCACCTGATTTTATTGTTGATCCTCCTTCTAATCACCTCCCTCTTTCTGGCAGTAACAGTATTGGTAGGGGTGATGGGCAATCTTGCAGAGGTAATACTTATTGTTATTTTATAGGTTAATATTGACCCTTTGAGGTGATACTAATGAGTCATAATATTTGTGAGCTTATGGGTCCTTGTTAAACTTAAGGTATTGGCTTAAAAGTATACTTGACATTAAAAAAATTTGATTGACAATAAATGTAATTTAATGTACTCCTGATTATTCATACTCAAGTCCTGTGTAATCTATTTTAAGGTAGTTAGGATTACTATGTATCCTCTAAGAAGTTGAGAGGTTTGTTGTGTCAGGCTGGTCACAGGTTCTCACTGCTCCTAACTTGTTTGGTGTGTGTTCTGTTATCTTTGGCACCAATTGTGTTGGCATTACTGTCATGCTCTAACTTTAACCTCTGAGATAATTTTTTAAGGTAATGCAGTAATGACTGGAACTCCTAAAATTGTTCTTCCTACCATTTATATAAGTTAGCTCATTTCCTTCAATGCCACAGTGAGCATGCAGTGATAAAAAATGGTCTTTGGCCATTTAAGAAAATATTTTACATCTGACAAATTTAACACTTGCCTATACTTGGTTTACCTTTTATTAACAGCATAATTCATTGTTAAAAATTCATCATGGTTTGCTCAATTGAGATGAATACAGTCCTTCAACTTTCAGAGACCTGCATTTAAGATCCAATATTTTCATTTGTGTTTTGAATATTATTTCCAACTGTGGTGTTTGTCTCAAAAAAACTGAGAAATCTGCTATTTTAAAAGTTTTTGCTGAAAGTAATTATGTGATTTTTAGTGATCTGCTATTGCTAGGGTTCTGATTTTAGTTATGAAGGCCAAGTATGAGGTTTAGGTTTATACTTTATAATTAGTATCTTTTTTGTAACACTATCTTTATAAATAGAGTTTTGTGATAAATTTAATGTACTGACTGACTGTGCTTTTGTTTTGAGGATTAATGAAATTCAAATATTTTTAAAAATATTGAATGATTAGGAAAATTTTATATTATTCATAGTCTTGACAAAGAAAATAAGTAGGAAGTCCAAAGTTGAAGTTGTCTAATTTTCAATAGAATCAGGACGAACATGATGGTTGAACAGCTCTAAGTATTTATAAATATGTAAAATATCTATTGAATTAAATAATTTTATATAAATATTTTAGTGTGTACATTTATATATTTAGTCATATTTTACATAAATATTTTAGTGTGTACATTTATATATTTAGTCTTATTTTGCCAGATGAGCTATTTTAATTCTTTTCTAGATCATTAAAAATTAAAACCCTGGTTACTTATTGATTATTTAATGAAGAGATTATAAGTTTTGTTTGTTTTTACCATAGTGTGCAGCTCTTCTCATTTAGTTAATTGTGTTAAATTTGTTTTAAGTAAGTTAAAATAATATTTGTTGAAGCTAAAGATATATCTGTATCCATGGAGATAATTTGTTTATTAATGTACTTTTTCTTTTTACTTAATACAACGTTTGTCCAAGTTAGCATAGACCAAATTCTACTAGGTTTACCTTTTTTTTTTTTTTACACTTGCTGCATAAGTAGTGATTTCTTCACCTAATATTAATTGTGTTCTTGTATACTTCCTTTCTAGTGTTTTCCTTTTTTCATTATGAAGTTTTATATTTAGGTTCTTAATTATTATTAACTGAAAACTTAGAAATAATATTAAAGGAACTATAAAGATTTCAAAATAATATTACTGAACACATTATTTCTCTTAATCATTGTCCTGTACCGTTTCTTTCTACTTCTCTGTATTGAGTTACACCATCTTAAAATTGCTAATAAAAATCTTCTTTTCTTGGACAAGGAGTGCTGATTTGTTGGCTTAATGTCACTTTATTGAGAATTAATGATAATGTTAAGAATTATCAAGCCATTGTCTAATTCTTGGTGATAGAAACCAGATAAAGTCAGAAAATGAAAGGCATTTGGAAATTAATTGTTGTTTGGTTTTGTGAGTCAAAAAGACTTAGTTGTTAACGTAGAATTATTTGTTATTATTTATATATTTTCAAAACTCATAGGAACTTATAGGTTCATATATTTTAAAATTATGGTTATATTTTTTTTTATAATACACACCTGAATAATTTTTGAACTTTTAATTTTATAATATTTATTAATATTTTATTTTTAAAACAGAGGGAGAATCTAAATCACTGTATCAAGCTCTTCTCGAAGCAAATTTAGCAACTGAAGTTGGTTTGACTGTATTGGATATTCTAGGACTTTATTGCCTTCACTTTCGCGATGTTCTCTTATCATCTGGAGGTGATAATCCTATTATGTCATCTATTTTTTCTCTCTACCTTTCATTTCTTCAGGTTGGGCAGAGTGAAACTCTTTTCAGACATGTTTTTGCTGCCCTTCGAGCTTTCATCAACAACTTTTCACTTCCCCTTTTTCAAGGTAAAGATAACATGGTTTATAAAAAATTATTACTTAAAGGAAAAAAAACTTTACAAAGCCCATTTATTGTTTAAATGTACTTATTGGTAATTTGCAATGCTAATTGAAACAGAATACATATTTCTATACATTTCTAAATAAAACTTGTAAAATTATTCTTTTATTTAGCTTTAAGTTGTTTTCAAGTTTTCAGAAATACATTATGAAAACTTTTATATTTGTTTAATATTTATATTAAGCTCTTCTTTTGTCAATTATTTTTTAAAGACATTTATTTAATCCTTTTTCCTTCCTCAACCACCCAAAGCATAATTTTCTAATGATTTTGCAATAAAAAAAATTTTTTTATCGAGATCACATTTAATATATCTCCATATTGGGTTCCTCTGAGAGTTTTAAAAGGTGATGTGAAATCCCTTCCTACATCTTAAAATCCTAACCTTTATTTGATTAAACTTCATAAATTAGTTGTTTCTTGAATCATAAAGCATTATAAAAACGTTGAGAAAATAATATTACCTAGTGGAGAAGAAAATATAAGCAGCCAATTAAGTACAAGTTGTTTAATGATAACTTGACCTCATGAAAACTGATCATAATGAATTCTTTAGTTTTATTTGATCTGATGGATGGAGATGAAATTTATAGTCTTTGTTTACCTATTCACTAAAATATTGTCATGAATTTTGTTTTTGTGGATAGTGTATTAACATTTTAGGTTCTGTTCTAATTATTGGTTGACTTTAGGATCGATTTTGAAAAACGTTTAAATAAATACAGATTTCTTCAATTCATTACATGGTATTCCTTCAATTTGCTGTTTTCTATTTTATCAATGATAATCTAACTGTTTAAAAATTAAAATGCTCTTTGAGGTTTGCCATTATCAGATACCAAATAACCATATTAACTAAGATGTGTCAACTATGCGGGTTTTATTTCACATTAAAAAAGTTTAAAAAAAATTCATTTGTTTCAATAAAAATTCAATATTTTTTCTACCTAAACTTTTATTTTAGGTTAGATAGCGCGAAATAGTAAAATATTCCAAATACAAACAAAACATATTAATTTGTATTATTTAAAAATTAAGTATATCTATTATTATTGTTTAACTAGAAAATAAGAAATGCATTTTCAATTTTTTTTTTACTAATGTCAAATTTATTTAGTTATTGGCTGCTTAATCATTACCGAGAATATGTTCCAGTATTCTTATTGTTTTTCAGTTTTATGTTAAATTAGAACATATATTTAGCTTACAAGATTAATAAATTAGTACTAAAGCTTAAGTTGTAAGTAGAGATAGTTTTTTGGGATGCTATTATCCATCATTTTCCTTAATTTTGTTTTATTTTTTTAGGGAATGCATCACTATGTGGTGAATTATGTTTAGAATTACTTCGTTCTTGTAATTCACGTTTGTCAGCTATAAGGCAAGAGGCTTGTGCTATTCTTTATCTCCTTATGAGAAGTAATTTTGAATTTTCTGGACGTAAAGGGCTTACTAGAGTTCATTTGCAGGTATGAAATAATTAATATTTTAAAAAAAAAGTGAAACTAATATTGGAGAATATTTAGTTACAATATGAAATTCATTTGCAGAAATTAGTTCACTTTTTAATTTTATTTCTGTCTATTTTGGCAGGAACTTCATGAATTCAAGTCAGGTATAAGGATTATATTTTAGAATTAGTTTTGGTAGTAGGATAGATTTGATTAAATTTGGATAACCATTCCATTACTTTAACACATTTAACAAACTATTTGTTGATTCAACAAACTTGATTGAAATATGTGGTGATTATCAGAATATATTACAATAGAAGGTAGATTGAAACATAAAACACCTTAACTTCAAAATATATGATATATTTGTTTTAATGAATACAAAAAATATTTCCTAATTGTTAAAAAATTCTTGGCTATTTTTCATAACGACAAAGGGTTAATGTTTCCACATAAATTGAGATCCCATTTCAGTCGTGAACAGACTTTGACAGGAGTGATCAATCTTAAGCAGTATTTCCTAACTGGTGGTCTGCTGCTTACAGAGAACCTTTGGCCTGGGAATGGTCCAGTGGTACATAGTTTATGGGGAATTATTGTTAAAACAGCTTAATTGCTACCTTAACTGATGTTTCAATGTTAGCTGAAAGGTTTCAACTGGTAAATACACCATTAAAGTGCCTGAGAATACAGTTTTTAGCAACCTAATTATCAGATATTTCCCTAAGAGACCCCTTGGTTCCAAGCTAGGAGTAAGGGGGGGCCTTGAAGATTTGTATTTACACTGCCTGAAGGTGTTCTAATATCTGAATTTAATATGCTGTGATTCCATTATTCTTACTTAACCGATAGGATTTTTTATTTATTTTAATTATAAATTTTTCTGTCATTTGCTACATTCTTAATAAGCAATGCAATGATGTAATTGTAATTTTAATTTAAAGAATTATGGTTCCTTCAGTTCCTGACTTTTTTTACAGGTTATTATCTCTGTATCTCAACTTCTTGGGGCTATAGTGGGCCTAAATAATGCCAGGTTCCAAGAATCTCTTTCCCTTATTAACAGCTATGCTACTTCTGATAAAGTTATGAAAGGGACTGGTAAGTTAAAATCAACTAATTTTTTTCTTTTATTTTGAAAAATTTTTCTTCATAAATTAATGTTAAATGATTGGAAGTTTAAATTATTATTATCTGATATTGAAGTTATGTTTTTTCCCTGTATAATTATCATTCCATACTTTTTATAATTATTGGTTGATTTTCAGTTCGATAATGGTAAATTTAATTCCATTTCTGCATCTTATTTTATTTTTATATATGAAATCAGAATTATCTACTATGGTCATTAGGGGAAAAAATTAAATCTATGCACCTAACCTATTCAACATATCACTTGCTGCTTTGCTTTAATAGTGGCACATCTGAAAAAAAATTTGATTTTATTTGTAATTGGACCTATTCCAAAGATAGGGTAGACTGAGGTTACTTTCCCTGCTGTGGCCTTTCTGCAGAATGGTCCAAAGCTGGTATGGATGTCACAAGGTAACTTCAGTCATAGTACAATTTGGAGAATAAGTCAAATTCAAGATAAAATAAAATTTTTAATTGTTACAGATGACACCATTAAAACAGGGCAGTGGTATGTTGTTGGCTGCAAAAAACCCTTCCCAGGAATTTACTAGTTAATCTTCTTTTTTTTTCTACTTTGGCAGATACTCAAGATCTTTTCCATTGTTACTGTTTCATCAAGAAATGAAACCTACTCTTAGAAATACTATATTTTTTTCCATTTCCTGCCATAGGCTTCCCCACAGAAGTGAAGGATCTAACAAAAAGGATTCGTACCGTTCTGATGGCTACTGCACAAATGAAGGAGCTTCATCATGACCCAGAAATGTTGACTGATCTTCAGCATAGTTTGGCTAATTCGTATGCTTCTACCCCTGAGCTTAGGTTAACATGGTTGCAAACTATGACTAGAAACCATATTTCCCATTTTAATTATTCTGAGGTAATTTGTTTAAGTAAAGTTCAGATTAATCTTCAATTTTTTTTTTTTTTAACATTAATAATCATTTCAACTAACATTAAAGAAATGCACTATAAAGTTCCATTCATTTGTGTGTATACTATTGTAATCCATAATTAAAGGGAGTAGAAAGATGAGGAGTATCAGTATCTGAGATTAATGAGTTAACAAAAACAGTTTTCATATCAATATATTAGACAAATAAGCAATATAGTTTGGTTCTATGTTAAAGGATAGGTTTCTCTGAATTTGTTTCATCAAATTGTTTAATGTCACTCCAGTTTTCTTACTGTACAATAATGCTTGGCACTGGGTGGGTTAGTAGTATTATTGATACCACTAGTACAAATGTTATTATAAATTATCTATTCAAGATTAATAGCATATACTTATCTCATAGATAATATAATTGATTTTTAAATCTATAATGACTAATTTAAATAATTACAGGCTGCCTGTTGTCAATTGCACATTGCTGCCCTAATGGCTCAGTATTTGAAACTCAAAGGTGAACAGCCTTGGGGTGCTGAAGCCTTTGGGCCTATTTCTTCAAATATTCCAACTGATGAAACTTCTCTCAAATTAGATTCAGGTACTAGTAAGTAGACATAATTATTTTAGTTTTTAGTCACAGAGCTATTATTAAAAAAATCAAGAATACATAATAAGAAAAATAGTTATGTTTAAATAAACATTCTTTCTGACATACTATGTAAATAATATCGGCTGTGATGGCTGAGCATGTTACGATGGGATTTCCAGCATGTCCCTATTAAGAACGCTGTCTGTTCAATTCCCTACCCTTAGCAGTTAATATGTATTTATTTTTTGGTGGCACCAAGAAATAAACTGTGACCCTTCCACTTTAGTTCATAAGGTTGAACCATTAATAAAATACTTAAGGTTTTCTTGAAAACGCAGAACTGCCTTTTGTCACTCGCAACCTGCATTTATGCATACAAGTGAATTTTTTATTCAATTTTTGGATTTTCCATGTCTTGAAATATATAACATAAAATTTTTAGGGGGCTAATAATTTTTTTCTTGGTCAATCCGGATGGTTTATTGTGGAAAATAATCGACCAGAATTAATAGTTATCAAGTTTAATGATTCACTTGGTAATCAAATGAATCATCTTTTTATCAACCCTTATACTGGCACCTAGGAAGTGACTAAATAGTATTAATTTGTATACGTAAAGACCTAGAATAAAGGAATATTTGATCTTATGGTGAAGTTCTGCATGAAAATAATAATTTATATAAAAAGTTTGTATATATCAAAAACATACTATACAATTACCATAATTTTAGATTGCATTGCAGTAATAGTGAAATGAATATCATTAGAATAAAAAGAACAGCTCTAGGGGTATTCATATTCTTTTGTTTAACATGTATAAGTGTGTTAAATGGAGAAATATTTCCTTCTTTTAGCATTTTAAAACGATATATCTTTTGACATGGTTGAGTGTCTGTTAATAGTTCTGCTATGCTAAATGAAGAATGATGTAACACAACAGACATACATAGACTTTAAATTGGGCTGCTCACAATCCTATACTTATAACATTTAGCATCTTTAAACTTTTAATATCATAAATACCCCTATTGAATTATTTTGGTTTAAAAAAAAAAAAAATGATTATGACTAGTTTGTTTTTGACAACACTTGTGAACTATGGGAAATGGACTTAGATCATTTAGAAGGAATAGACAGACGTAGACCTACAGAGAGTTCTATTCTATATTCGGGAGTTCGGCTCTGGCCATTGACAGACACACATCGGGTCTACGCTATCCTCGTGTGTGGACTGGTTTCTTTAGTCCTATTCGACTGAAAATCAACACGATCGAAGATATTGAGGCAAGGAAGAGATCTGTCGAGTTTCATGTAAATCGGGCCTATATTTGGAAGTTTAGTGAAAAGAGAAGTAGCGACACCAAGCTGGGGCCCGATTGCCTTATCAATTGGAAGGAATAGACTTGTCACCCCCTACCACTCACTGGACCCAGCTGGCTGACAATCAATGTCACCGTATCTTCGAAGAGGTCTGCTATCGGAGGAGCCAACACCTTGTATTATTATTATTTTTTTTTGGGTGTATGTGTAGCGAGTATTAGTGCTGTTGTGTTCTTCTTTTTTCCCCTAGCCTGGGTGATGATTTTTTATTATTCATGATGGCTAAAAGGCATTGAAGAGTCAAATGTAACATGATTGTTTGGGGGAAAGAAATTAATGTATGGCTCTGGTAGAGTTGTTGATTTTTTTTTCTTTATCATTTGGATCCTCTTTCAGGATTTCGTTCTATTTTATAGTGAGAAAGTCGGTTTACTGGTATGGAGAGACAAACATTCATTACTCATAGCAGTGGTCATATATATATATATATAT
>NW_027114634.1:962259-982697 GCF_000696795.3 Halyomorpha halys
TCAAATTTATACTTATTACATTTATATATATAAACCTATTATACATAAATTCTTTTTAAATTGATTCTTAATGAATCCTAGATGCGGGTGAAAAGGTTTTCGTATCTGTTGGTAAGTTGTTGATGAAATATGAGTTCAGACCAACAGAGACCCGAGAGAATTTAACTAGGACAAACTGTATGGGTTCCAAGAGTGGGAGGCCCTCTTCAGGAAGCAGTGGTGGTCTCCGTGATGTCTGTGGATGCCGCTGGAGATAGCGAAAAAAAGTGTGTTAAGGTCGAGTGACAGGATGAGAAAAGGGTAGTATTGGGCAAGACATTGTCAATTGGTGATGCCTTTTCAAGATTGCCTACAGTACAGCAGACAAAAGAGACGGGAAAAGAACAGGACAGACATGATCCTCCTCCACAGACAATTGAGAAAGTCTGTCCAGTCTGTGGGCAGATTTTTAAGGGTGATAGAGGTCTTGGAACCCATTTAGTGAAGAAGCATCCTAGGGAGGCAAACAACAAAAAATTAAGGGGCTTACTAAGTATTGTAAGTGATAATGAGGTCGGAGAGGGGGAGATAGACCATATCAAAATAAAAATAGGCAAATGGTCGGCTATCTTTCAAGATATTATGGAAGTTAAAAATTTTAATTCTGCGGATTTTGACAGAGCAGTAGGCGATTTCTTGAATTTCCTTAAAAATATTAACGCCAAACTGCTGGGCCCACAGCACCCTGCCATCAAATTCTATAAAATGAGGGAAAAAAATAAAACCGAAATGGCCGACAAGGGTGCGGGAAAGGTGTTGAATCCGCAGAGAGCTAATAAGGCAGATAGGAACCGTCAACAGGAGCAGTACCATTATGAATTAGCCTAATACAATTATTATAATAGAAGGAAAAAAGTGGTACAGAGCAATATGAACACCGACGCCCCCAAGCAATGCCCATTAAAGATAGCCGACATAGAGAAACATTTCAGAAGCCTCTTTGAAAAAGAGAATCTCCGCAAACGTGCGGATTATGAGAAAGCTCCCCGATGCCAAATTTGATGTCCATAGATAGTCAGGTGGTCAAGAGAGCTATTAAGTCGACATCGTTGGACTCATCACTGGGGCCGGAAGGTGTGTTGGTCCGCACAATTAAATACTTCGATGTAACACACATCATGTATATTGCTGAGATCATGCTGAAGGTGGGATATGAATCAGAGCCTCTACGCCAAGGGCGCACAATATTGGTCTACAAGGGAAAAGGAGAAACACAAAAAGTGTTTCCTCCTGGAGGCCAATAACGATATACTCGATTGTGCGCCAAACCATCGAGAAGGTTCTGGATATGGAATTGAGAAAGCAGGTCACCTTCAGCAAATGTCAAAGGGGCTTCATAAAAGGTCTACTGGGAACACATGTAAGCGCCAGAATCATCGACGCGATCATAAAAGATCCCAAAAATAAGAAAAAAGAGTGTGCGGTGGTTTTTCTGAACGTGATAGGGGCTTTTGACAATGTTGGTCATGGACACATAGTGAGCTCACTGGAGGCAAGATGTGTGCCATCCGACCTCACAAATGTGATCGTGGCTCTCCTAACCACAAATAAAATAAAGATTAATATAGGATCCCACACGACTAGCCAGATCACTGTCTTGCAAAAATCGGAGGCACGGCTCTGGTCTTGGATCCGACAGTAAGATTTGAAAGTAATGACCTCGAACAGGAAGGTGGAGTGGAAAGGGAAAAAAGGAAATATATCAAAAATGTGTCCCTTTCCTTAAGGAAAAATTCTGTGAGACCTTCGGAGAGAGAGAGTTCACCGTGAGAGGCCTCTGGTTTGGATCTCGCGGAACAATACCAGATAGAACAAGGAGCTTCTTAGAAGGGCTAGGTGTTAGCATCGGGGATATTGCGATCTTAGCCGAAAATATTATTTTAGACTCCCTGGGGATCATACACCATCACCTGCATGGGAATTAGCTCGGAGATTATTCATTGTTTTATTTATTTATTTTAATTTGTGGACCTGTCGATTTGTGTCTTTTAACTTATTTATTCATTAAATTATTTTATTTTATTAGTACTATTATTTATTTATTTTTAAAAAACTTATTTATCCATTCAAGTGTTTCTGGTAACCGGGTTTTTATTACATTTTCCTTTGAATCTATGTGTTAGTCTTGCTCTCGTAGAATGTATTTATTGGTTTGTTTTTTGGTAAACTGATCTACTGCTGTGACTATTATTAATGGTCTGATCTCACATTGCCATCTAATTGTGAATTTGTTTAGCGGGTCAACAGAGAGGATCTAGAAGGGTAAATTCAGGCGAGTTAATTTGTTGATCGGGTGAATTAAAAATTGTGAAATGGTGAAATTGAAGGAACAGAAAAGGGAAAGAAAAAAAATAATGAATTGAAATATTTGTATTTGGCATATAGACTGAAATTGATTATAAAAGGAAACTGTAGGAAAAAAAAACTGTTTTCTTTCTATTTTATTATACCATGTAATTATATGTAATTTATATATGTCCAATTACGGATGGATTAGTATGCTGTGTATGTAGCAACCTGATGTATTTGGGCAGCATAGATGAATAAACTATTTCTCTCTCAATGCTCTCTTGGTTCTTCTATCAATTGAATAAGGATTGTTTCTGGGATTCATCTTGTTGACATGACATTGGCAATGGTACATATATTATTTTTGAATGAAAAAAAACTTGTTTTTAAATTTTTGTCTTTTAGACCGCTTAGACTTAGCCTCATCACACCCTAAATATTCTTATTTATTTCCAAATGTAAACACTAATTTAAGCCTTGTATAACAATTACCATTGTTCCTGTTTATAATTTGCCTACTTAGTGTTAAAATATCTAAGGGTGATTTTTATTGGGCTTTTCGGGTTCTAAGCCATTTGAACTAGATCTTGCATAAAATATTTATGAAGTTTAGAGTAATGATAGTGTGAATGACTGCAGAATGTTCTAGAATGATTTAAAAATTTCTTTGGTGTGATTTTCTATTGAAACTGGTCTATGATTACTCAATTACTAAGCCTTTGTTAACAACAGGTAAAATAATGAAAAAAAAAATATTTGATTCAGAATGGGAAAAAAAGATTTTTATTATGAGGTTATAAACTAAAATCAGCATATTTTTATTTAACAGAAAGATGTTCATTATTCACATAATTCTTATGTATAAACCACATAACTTAGATACTAACTTTTACATTATTCACTTACTGGATGTATTTTATTTAAATTTGAAAATTAAATATTATGTTTTATATTTTTAGGAGTTGTAGATGTACAATATACTGAACAAACACTTATTGATCAGCTTGAGACATGTGCTGAGCATATTGAGCGATCTGAGAGGTTTGAAATTCTATACCACTTATATAATCTTTTACTTCCAATCTATGAAAAACGAAAAGACTATGCATCTCTTTCAAGAGCTTATTCCACTCTGGCTCAAGCTATGGCTAAAGTTACATCTTCTCATGGAAAAAGATTACTTGGAAGATTTTACAGGGTTGCGTTTTATGGAGAGGTATTTTACAATTCTATTTATAAGTTAGCTATTTGACTCTCTATTAAAAAAAAAATATATATTATAAAGAAGTGATTGGTGGTTTAAATGAGGTGTTTATTTTAAAACTGAGGCTAATTCATTTTTTTTTATTATTACCTTATTGCTATCCTGGTGATACGCAAGGAATAGGTTTTTTGAATTGCCATTGTGAGGTTTTTAATATGGATTCATCCTGATGAATCCCCTCCTGAGGGGAAAAGAGGAGTTAAATTACTAAATGCAGAGCTAGTACTATTGCTTTATTGAATATCTTTTCATAACAAAGTCCAGTATGTGTTGTCTATGTGAACTATATAGCACCAGCACTGTGTTAATACAACTAATGAAACCACTCTCACTAAAGCTGCGTCTCTCCACTACTGAACGGACCATAAATAGTGCAATGAAGGCAAAACTTATATAAGAAGTATAACTAATAGAGACCAAACAATGACAAAGATTTATGAAGAAATAATATATGAGTCGTTTCTTTCCAAAATTGACCCAAATCCTATGGCTTCAACTGTGTTTGGGTAGGTTTTGGAAATAATCAGCTCATATTTTTTTGAGTGCATTGAGGTTCTGTCAATTATTATTAAAATATATTTTGTTGACATTTTGAGATTTTATTGTTCTCATATTCATACAGGTTTCAGATTTTTAAAAAATGTCAATTATATAATTATAAAAATTAAAAATTATTTGGATTATATTATCTAGATATTATACATATAAATTATTTCATTTGTTCTCATTTGAGAGTTTCCCCAGAAAACCTAATTGATCACAGTTGTGTTTATTCTTCTATTCAAAATTTTATTTTGTTTTAGACTGTTTCGTTTTTATGTGTTACATTTGACTATTGGCTCAACACATTCTATTTTTAAAATTTTTATATAGGTTTACTTCGACAAAGAAAGTGGAGTGGAATATGTTTATAAAGAACCTAAGGTAACATCACTTTCTGAAATATCAGATAGACTACTTCAACAGTACTCTCAAAAATTTGGACAAGGCAATGTACGAATAATTATGGATTCTGCTCCTGTGAGTATTATATTTTATTATATATCTTTCAGTTTTTCAGATTATTGAATTAGGGTTTTCATTTTTACTATTAATTATTAAATTTAAATTTTCAAAAATCTTAAAAAATTTAAATTGTAAAAAAAATTACCATTTTTATTGTATTCTAGAACCATATAACTATGGAACTTGGTTCGTATAACTATTTTTAGTAAAGTGTCTATTATATGTATTATCATTCACCTGAGCTGTGTAATCCGTTACTGTAACCTGGCTGCCTCTAGAATCGCCTTTTAATCTTTTTAGTCCTGGGTGACCTCTCACTAAGAATTTGGCACTGATTCTATCTTTCCATCCGTCTCAGCTTCGGCATTCCCACTTTTCCTTTTTTATCTAGTCCTATATTGAACAGCCTTTTGGGTTGAGGTACATTTCATCCATACAACATGGCCGTCCCATCTGAGCTTGCTGTCTGGGTTTTACCGCTTCTAGCTTATTTAATAGGTTTGCTAGCTTGTTAATATGCATTATTTTCTTTCACTGGGATCTTCCAGATTTCAGACTTATGTCTTAGAACTGGCTGTATTAGTAATCTTGTATAGAAGTAGCTTTGTAGATCATAATAGCAGATGATTTTTTTATATACTCCAGAAGACCATGATAATGACTGTTTCTGGCAACAAGCCTTTGTTTTACTCCTGGTTTAAATCGTTTTCCAAATCTTTAAATTTTTTAAAAATTGTATTTCCAACTTGACAGTTGGACCAGCCTGTCATTTGTTAGTTGACATCAAATCACTGTTGCTGCCTCTAGTGATGTAAAATTATCTGTCACTGCAGTGAAGGATTTTCCTATTGTATATATAACAACTGTGTAAACTTGTACCTGATATATAAAGTTCCTGTTTGTATTTTAGGTTCTTTCGTTATGCTTTCTACAGCTAGATTTAGCATATTGCATGCTACACTTTTTTTTTTTTACATGTCTTCTTAAACTACCATATAAGAAGCTGGCATCTATGATAGTCCCTCTGACCAACCTTATTAACTTTTTTGGGAATCCAAGTTTCTCCCTTGCTATGTATGGTTTTTTTCACCATACACTATATACTGCCTTTAAGTCCACAATAAGCATATACATATTGGATTATAGTTCCTTTCTTTTTCAATATAACGAATATTATACCAGTCTTCTATTCTTCTAGTAAAACTTTGTTTTTGTTTTTTTATCATTATTTAAAATTATTTATTATTAAAATCATTATTTTTTTCTGTTGAGTAATGCCACCAAGAACATGTTCCTCATTTGGGGGCTTTACATTGTGAGCATGGTGTCCATATTTTTAACCATCAAAATTACCTTGTTTGAAAGTGGCTTGGTAGTGTTCTATTCGCCTTAGCAGAATTACAGCTTTACCTTACACCAGAACGCCATCTTTACTCCTAACCTGACTCTCCTTAGGCTTGTACTCTTTACCCCCTTCAGTTTTATTTTTCTACCAAAAAATAATGAAAGCACTCTTTAACCTTATTAATTATTTTTAGCAATTACAAAAAGATTACTTACTAAAATATTCTGCAAGGACTTACTATTTCAATTCCCTTCTGATGTTATTTATTAAAATTTCCTTGCTAACTAAATAATTCAACAACACTATCCAAATTATAGTCTCAAAACATTTATTTCATTCACATGTCCAACGTTTCGGCCAATTCGGCCTTGCTAACGTTTTCATATCATATTTATAGGTTTGATAAATAAAACACTTTATTATTATTATTATTATACGGGTTATTAACAATTACTTTATTGGTAAACAGTCTATATCTAGAGATCTTAACAACCTATTAATAAAACTTCTTAAACACTTTTTGAGTTATGGATGAAATAATATCAAATAAATAAGCATGTTAGTTCATGCTTATTTACTTTTATGAAACCATTTTGTATTAATTAATTTTATGTTTTATTTAGATTATTGAAGCTGATCTGGATTCAAAAATGGCTCATATCCAAGTAACCTCTGTTCTACCTTATTGGGAGAAAACGGAATCTCACATAAGATCAACTGAGTTTGAACAAAACCATAATGTTAAGACATTTATGTTTGAAACACCATTCACCAAAGATGGCAGGCCAAGAGGGACTCCGACTGAACAATATAAAAGAAGGACAGTTCTTACTAGTTAGTAATTTTTTAAAAATTATTTTGGTTTATTTTCAATCTGATCTGGATTCCATTTGTTGATTGGAATTTCTCATAATCCTTTTCACCTATTGATATTATCATTTCTTCCTCTTTTATATCTCTAAAATATCCATGCTTTCAAAACCTCTGAATAATACAAGGTCCTCAAACATAACACGACTGACCCCCAAAACATTTTTTCTACTATCTGATCATGCATCTTTCAAACTACATCCTTATAAAACTTAATACATGGTTTAACATACCAGATTACTATTGACTCTAATTCTATATGTCACTTCATAGTTAATTATCGTAGTAATTTTACTCTCCCCCCCCCCCCCAAAAAAAAAACCAATCATCATTTTAGTGTAGGATTCATTTTTAAGCCAACTATTAGTCGCCTCACCCCAATTCGATGGCTGAATGTGCCTTGAACAATTATTGCGAGGCTATATATTTTTTTAATCAAAAATTTCCAGCCCTTTTAGAATTAGCCTCTCTTTTCTACTTATTCAATTTCTTGAATGGCGTTTGTGTGATTATAGTAATTTTCAGTACAATAGAACCAAAATTTCTCAAAGTTCATGACTCAACTCTCATATTTTTAAAATTTTACAACAGTTATTGAAATTATTTCTAGTTAGTTAAATTCAAAATGATAGGCGATGAAAAAGATTTAAAAAACGCCTTTTGTTTACAAATTACTTTTGGCTTAAAAGAAAAATCTCATAGAATTTATTTATAGCCTAGCATTATTGGGAGCTGAGAAATATAAATGTGAATTTGATAAAGTTTTTCTTTTTTTAAACTATTTTGTTTTATTCAGAACATTTTTCCTTAAAACCGTTCTATAGTATTTTTGTTAGGGCTTACAAACATATTAAACTAGGAGTTAAATATATTTTTTATGCTTCTATGTTGTATATGTATTATTTTTTCAGGTGAGTATTATTTTCCTTATGTGAAAAAGAGATTGCGAGTAGTGGAAAAGGAAGAATTTGAACTTACGCCTATTGAAGTTGCTTTGGATGAAATGAGACAAAGAGTCGCCGAGTTGGAAGAAGTTGTTTTTCTACAACCTCCTGATGCAAAGAAGTTACAGCTTAAGCTCCAGGTGTGTTTTATTCAAATATCTCATTTAAGTAGTAAATGTCTTACTATATTTCTTAATGATGTGTATATTCTTCATATTTTATTATTCCATGTGCCTTTGTTATTCTTAAATTACAAACTTTATTCTCAAATTTAGGGCAGTGTTTGTGTTCAAGTTAATGCTGGACCTCTTGCATATGCTACTGCATTTTTGGATCCATCTGTATCTCATAATTTTCCTGATGAAAAAGTTGAAGAACTTAAAGATCTATTCAGGTATTTTTGTTGTTGTACTTAATAATACATAAAGAATATTATTATGGTATATTGAAATCATGATGTATATTACTTTTATCAGTAATTCTTTTAAGGATAGGATGAAGTTTCAGATTAAAAATAAATATAAAGAGTAGGAATTTGGCAGTCTTATCACTGGAGTGTTTTAGTGGAGTTTATTTATAATTATCTTGAAACAGTAATTAAATAAATACTGATCAGCATAATCACTACAGGGTTATGTTTGTAGAGAATATATTCTAAATGGTTACTAGTTCCATTAAGTATAATGGAAAGAATGTATACCATCTTCTTATTCTATTAATGTTCGTTTCAACCAACATATACTTCATGATGTATATACGAGGGTGATCTGAAAAGTTTCCGACATAAAAAAAATAAAAAACATTTTTTCTGAATTTTTTATTTATTTTTCAACATAGTCTCCTTGTAACTCTACACACTTCTCCCAGCGATGCTCCCATCTCTGTAATCCATCCAAAAAGTACTAGGCGTTTTTCTCTGCAAAATAACTGTTCACGAAGGTGATTGTCTCTTCATTTGATGAAAATCTCTGCCCTCTGAGCGCAATTTTTAGATTTTTTTCTGTTTTTCTGCAAGTTCTACCTTCAGCTTGTCAAGTAATGATGCGCAGTATGCTCCTGTAATAGTTTTTACTTTGTGAAGATTGATTAAAATAACTCCATGACTATCCCAAAAAAAAGTCGCCATCACATTCCCAGTTGAGAAAACAGTTTTTGCTTTTTTTGGAGCCGGTTGCCCCTTTGCAGTCCACTGTTTGAACTGCAAAGGGGGTCATCTAGCACTATTTGGTGAACTTTGGCAATGTTTTTGTCAGTAGTTGCAGTTTTTGAACGTTCATCGTCTCCCAAGCTCTTACGGCCACGTTTAAATTCAGCTGCTCAAAATTTCAATATGATAAATGATGGTGCAGAGTCCCCATACACAGAATCCAACTCATCTTTGATTTACATTGCCTTTCAAAAACAAAGATTTAATGACAGCTCAATACTCAATTTTGTCCATTTTCAAAAAAACACTCACATCACTCAAACGACTGTTACATAAACACTGCGTGTTCAAAATGGCTGAAACTTTGGTGGGTAACTGTCAACAGATGAACAATGAAATTCACTTGCTTTTATTTATGAGTGCTGCCATCTTCACGTTGTGGTCGGAAACGTTTCATGCTACCCTCGTATATCAATTATGTTACATATGGCGTTTATATTGTATGGTACAGGAATATCTTACTTTTAATTTGTTTACAAGACATTTTTTCTGTTTTTAATTTAATTTAATTTAATTCTTTTTTTTTAATTGTAGATAATGTACATATTGATTTATTTTATTAATGTAGTCATCTAATCAGGCATTACTTGACTTTTTATTATTCTCAATGAGCCTAATCTCAGAATGAAATTTTCTTTTTTCTATTCTGTTTTAAAATCATTAAATATATATTTTTTTAAATCTTCCCATTTTATACTAAAATTTGTATGCTGTACAGTGGATAGTGAAAGGGACTGATAAAACCCTTTCTTGTATAAATGGTTCTTTGTTTCTTGATTGTTTCTATTTTATTTAAAGGGAATTTGTACGGGTTTGTTATGCTGCACTTCAGTTGAACTCACGGTTAGTTCGCTCTGATCAAGTTGAGTATCAAGCAGCTCTTCGACAAAATCTTCAAAAGTTAGCAGAAGAGCTGTCATCTATGTTTTCTGAAACATTATGGCCCCATACCGAGTTAGGTAGTTTCAAAAGAAATTCTCAAGCTCTTTTTTCAGCTATTTCTGGTGCAACTTCAACTACTAATTCAAGCTCAGCATAAACAACATTCTATAAATTAGTATTTATGGTTTAAAATTAATATTGTTTGATCTAAACATTACTATACATATGATCTATGAAAGAAGTAATTTATTACTCATTAATTGTAAATAATTTTATTTAATTGAAATAAAAGTTTTTATGAAATAAATATTATGAATTATATGTTATAAGAAATGGACTGTTATAATTTTTATTAATATTAATTTATCTTATGTTAGAATTGTTTGATCTTAATATAATTTTAACTAATGGTGTATACCTTTGATAGTTTAGAAATTAAAATTATATTTACTACAATCATAAACAACCTGATGATCTTTCAGACATTATCATTAGGTATTGTTTTATATTAAGTAATTTATTATTCTTAAAGAATTTTAGATCTCTTTTTTATCTATTTATTTTCTAAATACTCCTAAATTGCTTTTAAAACAAATATATCCCCATCAATGGTATTTTCTGCCTTTGATCATCTGTCTTTACTAGAAGTAATATTCTAAAAAACATAAAGAATATGATTGACTCTGGTTGATTAGGAGTTGTAAAAATGTAAACCTTTAAGGTCTTTAAATGTTGTGAAACAAAGAAAAATGAATATAGGAATGCTCAAGTTATTAATCAGTTGCACAAGAATGAAATTTGTATAAATGTATTACTGAATGTGAATTTTAGGCATTAACTGTATTGTTAAATAAGGATTTGTGGTTTAGATGTTCTTGCACGAAAAACCTTTATATATTGTCATTTAACTGGGTGATCTATCAGCCAAGAATAAAATTTTTATTGGGCACTGCATAAATAAAGTATGTTATGACTGTCAAAGTTGAGGTTTTTGGGGGTGTTTATTTTAAAATTGTGACAAAATATGTAGCTCTAATACCGTTTAAGGTAATTTATTTTTTTATATTCATAATTTTACAACTTAGAAACAATACTCCATCAAGTACTGTATCTTAAATCCTTCATCGGTTCTAGTAATACAGTTTTTTAAAATTTAATTTTACAACTTTTTAATTCTTTTCATTATCATAAATTTTATAAAAGATTTAACATTAGGTTTTTACCCAATTAGTTCCCAAATCTACTTTTATAGTATGTTAATACATTAACATTATGGTTTAAGGCATTGGTCATACGGAGTACCCTAAGCCGTAAAAGTTTAGGGTAAAAACTGAGCTCAATTTTTTTAAAGCATGCTTCATTAGTCCCTTGCTAGATAGCGCTGTTTAACTGATTAGAAATTAACAGCTTGGAATTAATTGAACCGGGCACTGGAAGACTGATATGAAGTTTGATAGAATATTATTGGTACTTAAAAGAAGTCTTAAGTTTTCCACAAGGTATTTTGTAATCAATTTTCTTTGTATTCCAAGTTCTTCCGTGTACTTTACTTTTTTCATTTGTCAAAAGTGTATAATATATGACAAGACTGTTATTATTTATTTATGGTTCGGTTAGCTTATGTTTAATATTTGTGATGCCCTTTCTACATCAGTGGTGTGTGACAGTATTATATGATAAAATGTGTTTTTATTAAATTTAATTATTAATAATAATATTTCATTTTTATTGTTAGTGATAAAAATGTTATTAACTTTAAGCTTGTTGTCCTCGTTTATTTGATTATATATCTCATCTGTTTGAAGTCATTAGTATAGGAATTAAATTCTATCTTTTTATGTTTTCTACATGATCATGTTGCCAATTTGGAATTATGAATTGGCAGCCTTCCTTTATTTATTGTGTCATATTTAATTATGCTCTCTTATTTGGTACAAAGCTTTATCTTTAGAATATTTAAGTTATAAATGTAAGCAAAAAATGCTTTTGTGATAAATATGATTTGTATTATTTAGTTTTTGATTTATTAAATTTGTTATATTGATACTGAGCATTTATCCATTAGTGGATTGTATTTGAGTTCTGAAGTATTAATTCTTCTAAATATTTTTTATCTAGTAGGAAAAACTATAACATGTATCAACTTTTTATTTAAATAAAATTCTCATTCATCATTTAATAAATCCTACATGTTTTGAAATTTCAAATAGATCGAGTGATGAATTTGATTTTTAATTATTATTTACACACCTTGTTCATCATATAAATGATTGGGAATCATAGTTTGTATATAATCTGTAATCATGATGTAGTAAAGTGTACAGAATATTTTTATTTCTTATATTTACCCTGAAAAACGTATTTTTCTTTATGAAGAAGGATCAGTTTATTTAATACATTACGTATTTCTTATTGTGGTCTACTTAAGCGTCTGTTAATCTTTATCAGTTATATTATTGTCTTATCAATATTAAATTTCCTGAAGAACCTTTATCCCCTTCAATTATCATAAACAAAAGTACTTTATAAAAGGTACTCATTCTTGTGAAAGTTTAAGATTAAAATCTTGCTCTGACCTGGAATAAATGGGAATGTATCGAGTGCTCTTCCTTATCCGGCACCCGTAAAGAGAGAATGTTCGTATCATTTGTTTTTAATTTGTACGGCAAAAATATTTTACTTGATTATTAGTAAATACCAAATTTACTAAACTTAAATTTAATAATAATTATTGATTAGTTTTAATCATTTAATAATTTATTTATTTTACATGCACTTATTTACAGTCTTGCTACTTTTAACATTCTTAAATGTATTTTTAGTGTAATTACTATATTTTAAATTATTATGTTAGAATAATCCAGTATATAACTATGTTCATTGGTCTAATAATAAAAAAAAAAAAATTCATTATAAGCTTCTTTTGAAGAAAAAAAAAATAAGAGATCTATTAGTGGATGCTTTACCTCACCAGTATTAAACTACCCTAATAGTAATGAAGTTCAGCACAAAGGAGATTTTTAATTTGATTTTTTATTTTACTTTATTAAATACATAATAAAATAATGTTCCATATTTATAATACTAAAAATACTTTCACCAAAAAACTTTTTTTTTAAATTACTTTGCTTACCTAAAATAAATTTTAGGTGTTATGGTTTGTTTGTACATGCATATTCAAGTATATGCACATTCATATATAAACATATTCTTATATATTGGTTATTAAACACTTTCTTTAATGCGGTGTCATATTGTATTCATTAATGCCAGATAAGGGAGAATCTTCTTAATCACCAACTGTATTTTATAATAATATTTGTGTTAAACTGTTATTCTATTGTGCAATTTTATGAGTGTTATTATTTTAAATAATTAGAATTAGTACCAAAAATTGAAATTAATCTTACTTTACAATTCTATAATAATAAATATATATGCAGCTGTTTAGCTAAATATGTTTTAACTTTCAATTTTATTTGAAACCATTCAATGGATTCTACTTTAATCTAAATTCACAATTTCTTTTTAGCTAAATGGCTGATAACAGTCTTAACTCAAGTGGTTTAGGATTAATTACAATTTTATCAGATCTATTTGTCTGTATATCGAGCAGTTTAATCATTTTTATGTTAACTTTTACTTGGATATAGATGGAAATACTTAATCATTTTATTTATTATATATTATTCATTACTTATACAGTATTTAAGTATATCTTACCATATCATCTAGTAGAAAATATATCTTAACTAGTATGGTATGAATTATTCTAATGCGCACATCTCAGGGCTTTAAGTTGTTAATAATACTTTATAAATACCTTTCATTGCCTTCATTTGTATGTAATATATTATGTGAAATTTGTAAATATTGTATGATTTTATATACCCAAATAAATTGTTACTATAATTATAGTTCTTGTGTTTATGCCTTTAAAAATATTATTTAAATATGTCCATCTAAACCATCAAATTCCTCCCGAGTCCAAAATCCTTCGTAAAATCCTTAATGCTCCTTACTTTGTCACAAATCAAGTCATCCATCAGGACCTCAATGTTCCATATGTTGCCGATTTGGCCAGAACCAGATACCATTCCTTCCAGAATAAACTTTTCAACCTCCCAAATCCACTTGTTTCTAACTTGGCTTCTCCTTCATAACCTAATAATCCTCCTAGGCGTTTAAAGGAAGATGGCATCGAGATCTTCTCCTCTAGAAATGTTATTGGAGTTTTGTCAAAGGGTAAATTCTCCACATGTTTGTATCATGTCACTATGTCAACTACAGCAAATTTACTTGTATATATTTGTATACAGTTGTAAATAACAATAAATACATTATTAACTAAAAAAAAAAAAAATATGTCTATAACCTTAGATATGGTTTCCATAATTATTCATTTGATGGGATTACATCCATATGTAAGTATTATACTGGTTACACAGTCTGGCAACTTTAAGAAAACCATCAGCACTCTTCAATACTAGTTCTCCCACTTGTTCTCTATTAGGCCTTTTTTAACCTGCTAGACTGTATAAGTACATAAGCATGTAATGATGTTTTGTCAGATTGAGACTTACTCTTAATGATTTAACCTGTTCCAACCTCGAGAAAGTAGAAAATATTGTACAAACAAATAATTTTTGCTAGAAACAGTTGCCCTAAATCCAGTAATGTTTACTCACTTATTAAATAAAAAAAAAATTACTATGGCTCACTTCGGTTAGTCGATTCAAATTGTCTACCCAATAGTGTACCCATATCACATGTTACTGAGGAATATGTTTTTCTGACCCAGCTAGGTGAAATATTTTTTGTTTCTTATAAAAATTCGTAGGTTGGTCGATGTACGACATGTCACAACCTTTAAATAGCAGAGGTCGTAAAAATAAAAGGCAATCCTTCCCGGCCAGACCCGCCCCTCTAAGACCCCCTTTTTTTCATATCCTCCATTGAAAATAAGGAATACTTAGGTACAATGATGTTAGTTGAAGTGTGCTGCCTTCTTCTACCCATGGGTATTTTAAGGGCTTTGTCGAGTGTACACTGTGTGTGCAGAATCGATGGCGCCGTATGCGCATTCTATTTTTTTTTTTTTTTATTTTCAAATCCTCTTTATTGATATATAGTTACGATTACAAATATATGATAATACAGTGTATATATACAAATTACATACAGACTTTGCCGTATGGCAGTATAAGTTGAGTTACAGGGTCCGCTGAAGGCGGTTTCACATTGGTAACATCCTAGTTGGGGGCTTGCATAGAATGGAGAGGGACCATTCCGGCTGGTGGTGGTGGTGGTGTGATGACTTCAAGCTGCAGAGCCCGAAGTCCTTCCCTCGGCGAGGACGTCTACTAAGGGGACAGTGCTTTGCCACCTCCCAGGTCTTGGTGGAGGAGCGATATCTCTAAAGAGCGAGTTGGCACAGGCCTTAAGCCCATCAAAAAATTTGATGTGCCTTCGGCCTATATACTCCGGCACTGAGGGTAGCTGGAGTTCCTGGTGGATGGTGGTGTTTCTGGCCCTCTGTAGTGTAGTTCCACGGACGATTCGCCGGAGGACGGAATTCTGATAACTCTGCAGCTTTTCTAGCGTTGTTTTGTAGAGGTGACGCAGGAGTGGTGCACCATACAGCAGAGTCGGTCGGATTATAGCCTTGTAGATTTGCAGCTTCAGCCTTAGTGAGAGTTGTGGGGATTTCAAGAGATGGTAGAGCCTGTAGCTCTTCTGGCGGCCAGCTTAAGTCTCTCCCGAACGTGACTGGAGAAGGTGAGGTGCCTATCCAATGTGACGCCCAGGTAGAGAATGGAGGTGGAGATCCGCTGGTCGACTTCATCTACTTTGAATGTGGTAGGCAGTGGTTTCTTTCCTGTTTGGAACGACATCACTATGGCGTCCGTCTTTCCAGGGTTTACCCTAATCCCAATACTTTTAAGGGCATCAGTGATGGTGGCTGCAGCGTTTTGAGCATGGGTTAGAGCTGTTTTTGCATTAATGCTGGAGGCGTAGATGCTGATGTCGTCCGCATAGGCTGCTACCACTGCCTTTGGGTGCTCGATGCCTACCACAGGTGCCGTAAAGACGACAAACAGCACTGGACCCAGCACCGATCCCTGTGGCACTCCGCAGGTGGTGGGGACTGGAGAGGAAAGGCATTCTAAGCCCCAGGGAGCGACGGCTATAGCTTTTGAAATATTTGCTTAATACGGGAAGATGAGACTTAAAATAGTTTAATCTAGCAATATTTGAGCAGCACCTGAAATTGGAAAATATCGTGAAAGAAATACTCAAAACTGTTTTTGAGAATGCTAAAAACGAATCTGATATGCTTTTTCTTAATCAATTTTTTTTTCCTACTTTACAGGATACAAATTTTAGTTTTTATGATTTTATCTAAATTTGAACTCATTTAATGCAATTAACATTATTTTTTTATTGCTCAACAAAAAATCTACTAGTATATTATTACACCACTATGCTATAATAAGAGCACAGTATCGAAATAATTTGGACTTATTGAACTAGCGAAGTGGGAGAAATATTTGGTTAGGGAGAAATAAAGTTTTTGCTCATCAATAAACCTGTAAATATGAATATATATAGTATTCGAAAAATATAATTTTTTCAAAGATCCTAAAAATTACAATAACTTCAATAAGACTCCACCTATCCACACAAAAGTTAGGAGTGGCTTAGGGCCATTTAAACTGGTCTTTGAAAAAATAGATTTTTGTTGTACTAACCATAGTAGGGAAAATAAAAATTAGGTTGAGCAAAAAATAAACAAATATAATAAATGATTTTAAATCAAAATGTAACTTTTAATAATAAATTGAAAATATAACTGAATATCAATTTACAATGTAATATAGTGACGGCCGTGCGGGTTTGGGGTTGTTCATATTTATTTTTTGGCGATTCTGAGGAATGAATCTTGACACTCCCACCTTGGCTACTCAAGGAAGCCGCCACTAGGCCCACTTGGCGGACTTTTTCCCTCCACCAAATACCAGTACCAATATCATTACAATATAATAAAGACAATAATAATTGTATGATAATAGAGGGTAGAAAGCAAAAAATCAACAAATAATTAAATGATTTAAATTGAAGGAGAACGGAGATGTATGACGGACGGCTGAATTGGATAACTAACGTGGTAGAAGAAGAATGGCTGGAAATACTTATGGTGGTTAGAAGGATAGAGCAACTTCAACTCATTATAATACCGGGAAATAGAGGTGTCCCTGAGGAACCCGAAGATAAATCTTTCAAAGCAATTTAGTAAACCGTAAAGACTCGAGCTAGCGAGGCTCCCGCATATACCGTACAACAGTAGTGTCAATGTACGGGAAAATCAAGGAGCTAACTAGGAGTCCGTGGGTTTCAAAAGGTAATAGATAGGTGGGGAATGTAAAGGTGGATCCACATGTTGGCCGCTCGCCATGGATCGGAGGCTCGTACAAATGCTCGGCAAACAAAGTGTGGGCCATCCACATGTCAGTGTTATTCAGAGAGGCAATCATGGCGGACGTACTAGTGGTTTCAGCCATTGCACTTTGATTGTATTATTTTTATTACAAAAAAAGAAAATTAAAGGAAAATAAATAAGATTAAATTTAAAACTTATTATAAAAAGTACGAACCAACACCTTTAACCTCCTAACAGCTCTCAGTTGCAGCTAGACATAGAACAATGGTGGAGATGCTACACGAGCGCCCTCACGAACACCTTTGATCTGTGTCCAAAAACCGACTCTCGACGGCTCGGCAACGAGCCTAGGCCAACCAAGCCAAGCCACCCATCCACATGCTCGCGTATGTCTGAGTTCGCCATGGCTCGGCCAACATGTAGAGGCCCCTTAAGTTGAGCGTTTCAAGGTTTTCCAAGGATACAGCGGGAGATATCGGAGACATCTCGAGGTTTTGGATAGTTGGATAGAATTGGCAAGTTGAACAAATGTGTGCACCTCTAAAATGGTAGGGGTTGATACTGAATCGAGCCCAATTATCTATCTTAAAATGATTTTTTTCTTTCTACGGTCTAATTTTTTTCAACGGTGTTTCTTGTTTACCAAACGAGGGACTGCCATACCAAACCCACAATACCGTGAGGTTTTGGAGAACAGTATCCACTGTAAGTAGCATCCTACATATATTTTGAACCGCTTAGTAGACCTCACGGTTCCATATTTGTTTATTTATATTAATTTTACAATTAACTTACATCTGTAAGAGATTATTTGAACATTTTTCCATTTACAACTATTGGGATAAGACATTTACTGAAGCCTTTTTCTCTTCTAATTTGTTTGCAACCAACATAGTTTCGACCTACAATTAGAATGATAGATTAAGGTTGAATAAAAGTAAAAAAAAAAAATTTAAATGTCGTCTCCTTGATACAACATATTCTAAAGCCGGGTTTATTCAGCAGAATTAATGAAGAAATCCTAATCATTATAAATATATATTTGTTCAAAAAACGTATTAATCATAAAAAAGGGTTTGAATCTAATATTAATGAAATATTTATATTATATATAGTCATTCTAATTTACATTAACGTTTCAATATTTTTGAACAAACATTTTTTTTTAACATACACTGGTTATATTGGAGAACCAGAAAACATAAAAATACGACCTTTACTGCGTGAATCGGTTACCAGGAACATAAAGAGAAATTATACAATTAATTAAATAACAGCCAGTATTTGAAAATCAATTATTTATTTCAGTACACCGCTAAGTGTACTTAATTTGATGAAAAACCTATTTTTAATAGTGATTTAGATTTTGCTTTAAAACAATTAGGGTATCAGAGTATAAGTCTTCACGAAAAGGATCTTGCCTAACGTATAATGTTTTCCAGATAAAAAAAAAAATAAATAAATAAAAAAATGGCATTTAACCGGCTTCTTCTATAAAACAAGTTTTATTACAAAAATGTAAATTTTTAAAGGCGACTTCCTAATATTATGTTGTATTCGGATTCTTCATAAACCAATACAATATGGAAACTATATATTTTTTATTTCAACATAAAACAATATGCTAAAAATGTAATATAAAATATTATTAACTGGAATTATTGTTTTCATCCTATACTACTTATGCCATAGACCGGTTATGTTATAGACCACATCTTTTTGTCTAAATGATATAAGACAATCTAAAATTTTACTTTTATAGATTCTATATACTACACCTTTACTGTTTTTTTCTTATTATATGTACTTCGTGTGTATACTTCGCAATTGATAATACTTTATTTCATTTTTTATGGAGGTTCCTTTTCTGAATTACTTATTACCTACCTGAATAACAATCAACCACGTAAAATATAAAACATTTCAACTATAATAATTAGAATCTCAACCCTGCACTTATTTATCTCTATATGATAACTTACTGTTTACGTTCAAACAATAAGAACAGATTTTGTTAGAATTAAACAATTTCCCAAAGTTTGGGATATCATGAAAAAGAGGGAAATAGCTACGGAGGGAAAACAGGAAATTTCAACGACAATGATCATAGCAATGTAAGCACTAATATAAATTACGATGTGTTCTGCGTCGAAGATTTGTTCTCCACAAAAGAGCAGAAATAATAATTACCATTATGACTCAAGTTTCTCCGAAAGGTTACCAATTTGTCCGAATGTTTTGTCTAAATCCAGTTATAACTGCATCATTCTTGACCCGGTTCCTACGGTTTTTTCCCTTTTCATACACCCAAAGGGTAAACGTCCAGAGTGATCCATATAATTTTATCAGGATTTGATGAAAACATTTTGAGATAGAGAGCAAAACTGCTCGGTGAACCAAATCACACGCAATAAGTACAACAGTTGGCTTTGCAGTATATGATTCTAAATCTATTTTTCCTCAATGCTCCTTATTTTGTTACTAATAAAACCATCCATAAAGACCTAAATGTTCCTTATGTAACCGATCTAGCCCGAACCCGATATTATTCCTTCCATAATAAACTCCCTAACCACCCAAACCCACTCGTTTCTAACCTTGCTTCCTCTTCCATTCCTGGCAATCCTCCAAGGCGCCTGAAAAGAAGATGGCCTCGTGACCTTATATTGTAAACTGTTTTAGAGTTCTACTACTGGGTAGTTTCTCTACATCCTGTATCATATCATATGTCATTATGATCAAATTTACTGGTTGTATTTTTTTATACAGTTGTAAATATCAACAAATAAATAAAAAAAAAAAAAAAAATCTATTTTTTCTGTAAATAAATAAAAAAGAAAAACAATACATTTTCTCCAAGAAATTAAAAACAATTCCTCATAGGACTAAAGGGAACCATTCACCTGGAAATGATGGAATGCAGAGTGTACAACTCACGGTGTAATGCACAGTGGATTCGGTGGATCGGTGTAATACACAGTGGATTCGGTGGATCGGTGTAATGCACGGTGGATCGGTGTAATACACAGTGGATTCGGTAGATCGGTGTAATGCACGGTGGATTCGGTGGATCGGTGTAATACACAGTGAATTCGGTTGGTCGGTGTACTGCACGGTTGATCGGTGTAATACACAGTGGATTCGGTAGATCG
>NW_027114634.1:983167-984456 GCF_000696795.3 Halyomorpha halys
GTGGATCGGTGTAATACACAGTGAATTCGGTTGGTCGGTGTACTGCACGGTTGATCGGTGTAATACACAGTGGATTCGGTAGATCGGTGTAATGCTCGGTGGATCGGTGTAATACACAGTGGATTCGGTAGGTCGGTGTAATGCACAGTGGATCGGTGTAATACACAGTGGATTCGGTAGATCGGTGTAATGCACGGTGGATTCGGTGGATCGGTGTAATACGCAGTGAATTCGGTTGGTTGGTGTAGTGCACGGTTGATCGGTGTAATACACAGTGGATTCGGTAGATCGGTGTAATGCTTGGTGGATCGGTGTAATACACAGTGGATTCGATAGATCGGTGTAATGCACGGTGGATCGGTATAATACACAGTGGATTCGGTAGATCGGTGTAATGCACGGTGGATTCGGTGGATCTGTTAACTGCACGGTCGTTTCGGTGGATTTGTGTAATGAACTAGGTGAAACTACTTTTGGATAAGGCTTCGGTACTTTCTTCATCATTTAAAGCACGCTGTATTATAATATTTCCATGGTTACAGCTTTCATAATTTAGTAAAGTTATAGTTTTAGTAAATAAGTATAAATTGATAATGAAATTTGTTGTTTGTTTGTCTTTTTGAATACAAAGTTGTTCGGAATTCAGATTTGTTCGCGGCTCGTTACTATTCGGAAATATTTGGCTTACCATCTAAGATCGACGACTAAGCTTCTGTTCACCGCAATATCGAATTAGGTTATAGACTACAAAAAATGAATTAGGCTCAATTTTGTAATGTGTATTGTTCTATACGATGCCAGTAAGCTACGTGTAAAATTGGGGAATTTTCTAAGATGGTTCAATCATGCGAAATTTTGGTACAGAAAATTAAGCTTTTTTGAGAATCCGTCTTATTTCTAAAACTGTACAGTGGTAACAGTAAGTTTACTGATAATCCTTACAGGATCAATGTATATTCTTGTTGGATCGAATCCTTTATTTCAGAAACCCGTCAACAGTCAATTTTTTGGGATTTGTTAAGGAATCGGTATCGCTTTATGTTCAGGTGGAACTCTGTTCTCCATCATTCCGTTTAATACATTATGATTGGAAAAGTTTGTCGGGGGGTGTGGTCAGCAAATAACAACATAAATAAACAAAACCATATTTATTTATTTTATGCCGACGTTTCGACCTGAATTTCAGGTCTTCATCAGGGGTTATGGCGTAGAAGGTAGGCCTGCAACTGATTAATACATTAGTAGAGAATATGGGGGAGCTGGGACACTTCCGTGAGCAGCCAATCAGA
>NW_027114635.1:0-645 GCF_000696795.3 Halyomorpha halys
GAAACTCAGAAGCTTATGTAGCGATTCTGTAGCTAGATTTGCATGTACCCTTTAATATGATTTCTATATTCTTATTAATGATAGTAACTATTTTTATTTTTTCAGTTATTCTTTAAATTATCTTGTTTTATTTGTTATATTGATTACCCAGTTAATTTTATTGTTAATGTATTTTTTTTTATGTGAAGTTTTTACTTCCTTACCAAATTGATTTATATTCTTTCATTAACTAATTGTTTTTCAATAAATAAATAAATTATTTTTTTGTTTTTTAGCCATGGAGAAGACTTGATCGTTACTCCTTTCGCCCAAATTTTGGCAAGTCTACGAAGCGTGAGGAACAACTTCCTCTCACTCACCAATGTACCAACAAACAAGTAAGTGTTGTTTTAAACTTATAATTTGTTATTTAATATTTTCTATGAGATACCATAATAATTTAATGTTGTCTACATGTAAAAAAAAAAAAATAGTATAAATGTCATTTTAACAACTTAACTGAACAATTGACCTAGGCTAAACTTAAAAGAATATATCTTAATTAAACCTATTAAGGAGTATGAATTCCCGGTTCAATGATACTTTTGGAATTTAAATAATTTTTTTATTAACTATAATGGCATTCTTTACTTATTCTGGGATAAG
>NW_027114635.1:2296-3230 GCF_000696795.3 Halyomorpha halys
TAGCCATGGAGAAGACTTGATCGTTACTCCTTTCGCCCAAATTTTGGCAAGTCTACGAAGCGTGAGGAACAACTTCCTCTCACTCACCAATGTACCAACAAACAAGTAAGTGTTGTTTTAAATTTATAATTTTTTATTTAATATTTTCTATGAGATACCATAATGATTTAATGTTGTCTACATGTAAAAAAAAATAGTATAAATGTCATTTTAACAACTTCATTGAACAATTGACCTAGGCTAAACTTAAAAGAATATATATATATATGTTTGTTTAAGGAGTATGAATTCCCGGTTCAATGATAATTTTGGAATTTAAATAATTTTTTATTAACTATAATGACATTCTTTACTTATTCTGGGATAAGCCCCTTTAGAATAATTGACAGGCATTGAAAATGGGCTTTAGTGTCGTAGAGTAAAATACAAAAATTAAGTAATAAAACATTTTTTATTATAATAAATGAAAAATAATTAGAAAATATTATAAATATCATTTTAACAACATAACTAAACAATTGACCTAGGCTAAACTTAAAAGAATATATATATAGATATTTGTTTAAGGAGTATGAATTCCCGGTTCAATGATACTTTTGGAATTTAAATAATTTTTTTATTAACTATAATGGCATTCTTTACTTATTCTGGGATAAGCCCCTTTAGAATAATTAACAGGCATTGAAAATGGGCTTTAGTGTCGTAGAGTAAAATACAAAAATTAAGTAATAAAACATTTTTTATTATAATAAATGAAAAAAAATGAGACAATATAATTAATAACAATTTAAAAAAAATAATGTTTATATAAATACAACATTTAAATAAACATTATAGGCATCCAATAATTATTTGTATTTAATGTAAAAAAAAAATAAAATAAAAAGGAAACAAATAAATTAAAACCGTCTATTATATTATAAAGCTATGTTTC
>NW_027114636.1:0-300 GCF_000696795.3 Halyomorpha halys
GAGGCATATAGTAAGAGAAATTGTCGTGAGTGGTTTCAAAAGTTTTAGAACTATGAGTTTGACGTGAAAGAAAAAAGAAGTCAGTGGAATTTCAAAAGTGTACGTTGACATGTAATTGGAAGCACTATTTGAGAAAGATTTGTCCCGAAGGCAAAAAGATGGAATGAGTTTCTCAAACCGAGCGAAAATAATTCTGGATCACTCCACTGAAAACAATTAATGAAATTGATCTTTGCTCCCATTACTACTACAGAGACGACAAAATTGTCTCCTACAAGCTCATGTGGCGCCCGTCAATTT
>NW_027114636.1:885-1100 GCF_000696795.3 Halyomorpha halys
CTCAAAAGATCAAGTGTTCTTTCAAAGTGGTTTCCGAACTGTGCCAGAAAGATAAAAAAAATATAATGACCAGTGACGCAAAATACTTCTAATAAAATGTGATGTACCGTCCTTTCGCACAGTAGGCGAAAAATAATTAAAAAAACAAATTCGTTACTTGATAAAATTATTTGTTTTTTTAATTTTTATTTTATACATCGTTTGGCACAGTAAGA
>NW_027114636.1:4871-5362 GCF_000696795.3 Halyomorpha halys
GAGATTTTGCGAGCTACGAATACATTAGATCTTTTAATCCAGGTAGGCAGGATGATACATTAGATCTTTTGATCCTGGTAGGCAGGATGATACACTAGATCTTTTGATCCTGGTAGGCGGGATAATACATTAAATCTTTTAATATAATATTAAATCTTCCTATATTAAATAAGCTTTAATTTGAGTGCAAATAGACATCTGTACGTCAAATAATCCTTTTTTATTCCCCTACCTATACTTGGCAAACTCATCGGTTCTAACTAGTAATTAAACATAGTTTTTATTAAAGTAATCACAAATTGGGGTGAAACAATTGCCTTTTTTCTTCCAGGCTCTTGTACTATAAGGTGTTGCAACCGCTTCGCTTTAATAATTCCAACTGGAACCACAAGTCTATTTCATGTTTATAAATATGAAATAAAACAATTAAAAATTATGACTCATATATGTTTCAGTGATCATTCATATTCTATATTTACATAAATAAACAT
>NW_027114636.1:8261-9031 GCF_000696795.3 Halyomorpha halys
TCATTAATTAAGTCAGCTTTTTCCTCTTCTTCAGTTTTTAAATTTTTTTCTTTTGTTTTCATCAATACTATACTATTTTTATAATCAGATTCTGAACCACAATTCAACTCACTTTTAAATAATTTTTTAGTATCTCCAACATAAGCTAATGGTTTAGATACTTTGGATCCACCACTAGATTTTTCATCAACATCAATTATATAGTCTTTAACAAACATAGATGTTTCAATGTCTTTTTTCATTACTTTTTTGGTTTCTGGTGTACTAGTTGCATAATCCTACTAATACAATAAAAGACCTTTTTCCAACTATCACGGTATCATTCTTTACAATTTTCACTTTACCTTTAGAAAGTGCCTCGTATACTAGACTCCTGGAGTTTCATACATCGTAATTAACTATGAGAATATTTAATATTTCTATTTATTTGTTTTTCTCTTATCCTGTTTTATTTTTATTTATTTTCCAACTATCACGGTATCATTCTTTACAATTTTCACTTTGCCTTTAGTAAGTGCCTCGTATTTTGGCGTGATAAAAAAAAGTTATGAAGACTGACTCAAAAAAACAATTAAGATCTTGTATTGATTTGAGAAAAAAACATGGCTATGTTTACATTGTGTAAGTTATTAATGTGTATAAACAAATAGTTATAATAGATGGTAACTTTAGATGGTCTTAGTCAGACTTTTATTTTTATTGAATTTTTATTTTTCATCTGTGAAATTTATGTTAGAGCACACGAAGTGTTGCATATATTTTATCGATAT
>NW_027114637.1:0-4788 GCF_000696795.3 Halyomorpha halys
TAAATGTTAATTTCAAGGCAGAAATAGCTTTAACTTAAATTTTTTTAAGACTGTTTCAACCACCTTTAGTTTCAGTTAAAAATACCAAGAGATTTTCAAGTCTTATCACAGTAAATTTTAAAAATAAATATTCCCCCAGAATAAAATAGAAATCACAAGTATCTTTCGCTAGTAATAACAAGTAATAGCTTGTCTACAATCAAATTTAACTAAGGTTTCTTTCAATGTTACTAAAAACAATCCTAAAAGAAAGAAAAGGTAGTCCTAAAAAATAGAATTAGAAATTATGAACTTACAACATAACTATAAAAGAACAACCAGGAGGGAGGAACACCACTCTGACATGCTCAAGTTAGTTACAAATGTTCAAGTTCTTTACTGTACTGTAAGATGTTCAACAATTATTTTGTGGAAGATCTGAGGAATAAATCTTGATGTTGCCACTCTTGTGGGTAGTTACGTTGGTAACTTGTAGATAACTCTACCCCCCTGCCCTAGTTGTACTTATAGGCATGAGGAAGAGAAAAAGAAAGAGCAACAAATAATTTTGGTTGTCGGGATTTGTCATGCGCATGTCATTTTTCTCATTTTAAATGATAAATCCGTAAGTGTTATTTCAGAAACAGCAATCACTACCTACATACACAACAAGATATAGTTTAAAGTTTTTTTCAGGATATATCTTGAGAGGATAGGAAAATTAGTGTAAGTCAGAAAATGGCTGAAATATATTGAGTGTTTTACACACTGTAGAAAAATTTTGAATTAAGCGATGCCAATTAGAATGGCTAGGCCATATAATATAGCTGCAAGTAGAATACCTAGCTAGCTCCTGTGATTTATTGTAATTGGGAAAAGAAGATGACCACATGATGACATGATGTGACCACAAATACGTTGGATGTATGATATCGAGGAGGATCTGTGAGTATTAGGTGTCAGTGTATGGAGAAAGAAGGCAAGAATAAAAAAGAGTGGAGCTACATTTTAAAGGAAACCAAGCCACACCCGCATTCTGTAATGCAACTTAGTTTAATTTTGATAGAATAAATTGTAATTAATTATCCTTATCATTAACATAAAAATCTATGAATAAAAAAAAAATTAGGTGGCTGAAACTGTGATAAATAATAATAACTGTAGAAGTCAATATAAACAGAATAAGAATTTACTTTAATTTTAATAGTATAAAGGTTAATAGTTTCGATGAAATGAGATTCAATATATATCCCAAATAAAGACTATAAGATTTGACAAATTATAGTGATCAATAAGATTGGCTAATATTGCCAAATGATTATCACTAATTTTATAGATTAAATACAAGGGCAAGCTTATTAAAAAAAAAGTAACAAAACGTTATACAATCATCTCATATGAATTATTGCTATTAAGGTACAATGGTAACACAATACTGCATATTATACAACCTAAATTATAAATACTGTACTGAACATATTAAGAGATACATCCCATCCGAGACCAAGCAGTTAACGTTTGGGAAGAGTATAAAAAATTACTCCTAATCATTTGGTGAATTCATAAATATATTTACAATTAAGGTTAATATTCCAGTGAGGAAGATTAGAATATTGCAAATATGATAACAAATGAAGACCCGTAATATCAGTGTGTAGGGTAAAAAATGGTAGTAATATGGAGACCTCAACGTTGGTCCCGTTTCTGAAAACCTTAAAATTACATTTAGATATAAATATTACTTTTTGAAAGTAATTTCTATAAATATTTATCTTATAAATATATCATAATATATTAATAGTGATGAGATCAAGTGCTATAATTAGCAAATCGCAAATTATACAGATAGTTTTTAAACTATAATATATAAATCTATATTAGTCAGTAATCTTATTAAATTTATAAAGGTAGAATTGTATGATATAAAAATGATGTGAAACATGAAAGGCATTTTCAGTCAATATGCAAGATTTGAATATTAAAAAAAAAACCTATACAAACACTAGTTTTAATTTAATCACTACTAAAAATGTGCACATTTTTTTTTTTTAAAATACAATTTGATACAAATATTTGGTCTTGTATTGGGTAAATGTACTTAATGTAAAAGAAGAGCTGAAGCTTAAGAAAATACTGAGATAGAAAGCACCTAACTTTGGTCAGAAAAAGTTGTGTCTTTCCTAGTGCTGAAAGAGCAACATCAGGGTAGAGATGGGAATCTTAGCTGCCTAGCCTATGTAAGAGATTATTGCTTAACGTTATTGATCGAAGCTTGTTCCCTTTTTAGCCACTACCGTAGGAGGCCTGGTGGTCTTTGAGGTCTTTGGCGGCATGCAACAGGCGTTTTACATGCCCAACTTTAGTCACTCCGAGCTCCTTCAGATCCCTTCTCGTTAATGTCATCACTTCACGACCTCTCAGATCATGCCTAGTGAAAGCCTCGCAATATTCTCCAAGCTGTAATGATTCCAGCCATGTACTCACCTAAAAAGTAAAAATTAGTAGAACTTGCTTTAAATATTTTAACTGAAACTAATAAAATAATTTTAAATGCTGAGTACTGTGAGAGGTAATGAACAAGTGAATTGAGATGAGTGATAAAACTATTACTAGCAGTAATTGCCTTCATGAAGGCATTTAAATTTAATTTGTTTAATGATAATAAACAAAAGAGGAAAAACCAATTGAGAAACAAATGATCCTATGGTACAGTAATGACTGAGATCAGATCTTATAACAAATTTTAAAAAAAAACTGAAGCTCAATATCTCAATATCTGAAGCTAATAATACAAGTCTTACCAATAAGACACTCCCACTGTAAGAAAGTATGAGATTGAAACATATCGAATACATAACAGCTAAACAAATTTTAACCACTTAGCAAAAAATAAATTAGTGTTGAATTTGACATTACCACTTAGGGAATTTCATTCATTCTCAGGGATTAATATTTTGATTTCTTTCTTTTTTATTTTCAAAAGAATACTGAATTTATGTATTTCTCTGGGTCTAAGGCATTTATATTATCCATCATTAATACTAGAAATATCTTAAAGATTGCATATGTATACCAATGCTGTCCAATCTAGCCCTAGAAAAAGTGATTAGAAAAACATCACCCAAAAATGGTGGGGTGTACATCGTGCAAACCGAAAAATTCATCCTAACAATATGTCTGCCGGGACAGCAGATTGTTTCCAAACGTAGACAGTTTCAAATACCTTGGTTCCACAATAAATGATCAATGGACTGAGATAGACCAGCGTATAACAAGAGCAAACAGAGCCTTCTTCTTTTGGTCAAGAATACTGAAATCTTGAAAAATTTCTAAAAATCTGGCTTAGTGTGTACAATGCCATGATAAAAAAGCTTGTTCTGATATACAGCTGTGAGACCTGGGCTTTCACAGGTATCCTAGAAAGTAGAATTGAGAGATTTGAATGCAAAGGCCTCTATATAATAATAGGAGGGTTGTGGAATCAAAGCCTTAACACATGAAGGAGAACTAAAAGTGAGCTGCTTGCAGAGACTGGTCAGTCAATACCTCATGCTATGAAGGGAAGGAGGTTAAGATGGGCGGGACATGTGGCTCGAAGCAATCCATCAGGACGCCTCTACACAACAATGAATATCAGAACAGTAGGCAAAAGACCATGTGGGAGGCCAAAAACCAGATTGATAGACAGAATCAACAAGAATGCGAAAGAGGAAAGCAGTAGCCTAAGATAAACAGATGTGGAGAAGGCTGGTTTGGATAGCCAAAGATCTAAAAGGTCTATAGAGCCCACCGAAATATAGATAAAACCACATGTGAAAAATCTTTCTAAATAGTTACTATTCCCGAGAATTCATTAAAAGCTGTCATGAAAGCTTGCCCAGTTGGTCAGATCAAGCAACTGAATCTCTATTTTCGCAAACAGTATATAAGCCCAGTGAATATAGTAAGTTTTAATGATTGTTAAGTCCCAAAATATCTAAATAAAACTTTTTAAGTTGCATAAAAATTCATAACAGCAGATAAACCATTGTAACTCGTCTGCAGAATTTAGATCCATAATAATAGTTAACGTCCCAAGAATGGCACCTCCAGAGATTAAAAGTAAACAAATGTATTTAAAAATTTATATTTAAGTTATCTATACTAATTCACAACAAACATATCCTGAAATAAAATCATAAGATAAATAAATTTATCATGGAAAAAACATTTCAATACCAGTAACCCTATGTTTTACAACCATTTATGATAATTAAAATGTAAAAAATTATGAAGTAAATTTTGGAATCATCATCAATTAATTAGAACTGTGTGTAAAAGTTACCTTCCATAATAAAAAAATTAAAACTATACAAATCAAGTCAGTCCCACCAAAGCAATCCATCGTTATATTTAATAGCTATATATATTTTTATATGAAAAATTCTTTATAAAAAAACACAATTTATCAATTATAAAGTAAATTGCGGAAACATCACCAATTATAACTGTGTGTAAGAGTTATCTTCCATAGTAAAAATTCTAAAACTATACAAACCAAATAGGCCCCACCACAGCAATCCATCATTATATTTAACAGCTATATATATTTATATATTAAAATGCTTTATAAAAAATAGAAAACAAAAGTAGATAATATAATTAATTAAATGAGAGGTTTGACAAATAAACAAGACTTAAACTTGATCAAGGAACCATGATGGCCAAAAGTCTAAAAAAAAAATGTTTTCCCTTACAACAAACTAGACAATTTAACTTTAATTATATTATTTCAAAAATTTTTTGAGACAAGGTAATATTTATTAAATA
>NW_027114638.1:0-469 GCF_000696795.3 Halyomorpha halys
TCTCAATTCACTGTTAAAGGAGCCATCATTATTCCAACTAATGGCGGTGGCCAACACACGTCGATTACATTGGAGAACCTGAGGAGATACCTTCGAAGGAAGATTAAACAGTTTGGTGAATCTAAGAAAACTCCATTGAAGGAAGATTTAACAGTTTAGTGAATCTAAGAAAACACCATTGAAGGAAGATTAAACAGTTTGGTGAATCTAAGCAGACACCTTCGAAGGAAGATTAAACAATTTAGAGAACCTAAGCAGACACCTTCGAAGGAAGATTAAACAGTTTGGGGAATCTAAGAAAACAACATTGAAGGAAGATTAAACAGTTTGGTGAATCTGAGCAGACACCTTCGAAGGAAGATTAAACAGTTTGATGAATCTAAGCAGACACCTTCGAAGGAAGATTAAACAATTAGAAGAACCTAAGCAAACACCTTCGAAGGAAGATTAAACAATTTGGAGAATGTAA
>NW_027114638.1:2019-3334 GCF_000696795.3 Halyomorpha halys
AAGTAATAACCAATTATTCACTTTATTAATCCCCTAAAATAGAAAATTAGCTTTGAAATTAAATCCTATAAAACGTTCAGTCTCATTTCGTGTTGACCTTTTTTGGGAACAATGTCAAATTATTTTTATATTATTATGACAATTATTTTTCATATTTTCTCATATTTTTTGTTTTACGCTTCAAGTTTAATTGCAAAAAGAATACGTGTTCATTAAATAGTTTTAAACATATTAAAATTTTAATAATTAACCTACTCAAACTTATTAATTTTTCAAATTGGACTGACTAGGTTGCTAACCCTTTTTATTGCCGTTTAAGCTGTGATGTCTTGTAAGTCCGAAGACATCTTAGAACATATCTCCAAGTCAAAGAATATTATACAGGTATCTTATTAGATGATGGTCGAGACGAGATATGTGAAGAATGTGTTCACATTTTTTTTTTCATTCTTAGTGGAACAAAATAGTATTTTTGCAAGGGCTCAAGAGAAGAAAAAAACAGTTAATTTATCCCAATATTTTATTGCTTTAATTAAAACTATCTAGAATTAACAGTATAAATTTATGAGTCTGCCAAGTATAGGTAGGAGGAATAAAAACTGGCGGCTGTTTTAAAACGTCAAAAAAAAAATTAATTTTTTATTCGTAGCTCCTATATCTTTATAACAACCAACAGCACTTGAAAACGTAAAAGATATTATTTGAAATACAGTAAATTTTCTAAAAATGAGCTATTTACGTTTTTAGTTACCGAAATATAGCTTTTTAAAAACATAAAAAATGCACTGAAAAATCAGACGTGAACAATAGAAATCTATATCTCAAAAACCATTCGACGTACAATTGTCTATTAATACTCAAATTAAAGCTATTTTAATGACCTATAAAGTAGTTATTGATGTTTATCTCCGCAGGAGTAGTACTTTTCATGATATTTGCTAAAATACTTTTTTTTTCAGTTGTTCCGGCAATCATATGCAAAATTTATATTCATTTGCGAATATCATAAAAACTACTACCCTTACGAAGATGCGTGTCATAAACTGCTTTATACATTATTTAACTAGATTTAATTGGAGTGCTAATAGACATCTGTACGTTGGATGGTATTTGAGATAAAGATTTCTCCAAATAAATTCTCTGACTACTGATTTTCAGTTCATTTTTATGAAATGCTGTTTTTTAAAAATCTGACTTTTTTTCTCCCTGGCCCTTGTACTTAAACGATGTATGAGTATTAGATTGGATTATTAACTAATATAAAGTTATAATTTATAAAATGTCCTCTGTTAGGAGTCAGAGTAGTATTTACAAT
>NW_027114638.1:3384-4018 GCF_000696795.3 Halyomorpha halys
AGCAGATTTTAACCAGTAATATCTGATTTAACATTGATTAATTTACTAAATTTAGTGACGATAAATTAAGTAATAACCAATTATTCACTTTATTACTCTCCTAAAATAGAAAATTAGCTTTTTTTCGTTGAATATCATAAAAACTACTACTCCTACTTAGATAAATGTTATAAACTACTTTATCCATTATTTAATTAGCTTTAATTGGAGTGCTAATAAACATCTGTACGTTGGGTGGTTTTTGAGATAAAGATTTCTCCAACTACTTCATTTTTTATGAAATGCTGCATTTTAAAAATCTATATCTCGAGAACAATTGAACGTAAATAGGTCTATTATGGCTCATATTTTAGCAAATTTACTTTATTTTAAATGATTTTCCCTTAATTTTTCTAATGTTGTTGGTAGTTTTGAAGATATAGAGTTCCGAATGAAAAATTATTATTTTTTAATGTTTTTTATTCCTCCTAACTATACTTGGCATACTCATAAATTTTGAATTGTAATTATACATAGTTTTCATTAAAGTAATCATAAATTGGGGTGAAATACTTGACTTTTTTTCTCCCCGGCTCTTGTACTATGACAATGTATAAGTATTAGATTGGATTATTAACTAATATAAAGTTATAAT
>NW_027114638.1:6218-7210 GCF_000696795.3 Halyomorpha halys
ATAAGTTGAGGTCTTGTTCTAATGTTCTGACCTTTTTGATCAATTGAACTTTTATTGTTTCAATTAATTTTATGATTTTTAATGTCTTTATGATAATATTTTATTTCTATTTCTATTTCAACATGCACATTAGTTTTATGTCCGGTATCAATAATGTTGATCCTAGCCAACATTGTTTTATTTGATCATACTAATATTGATATTATGAAGAAATTATCGTATATTGCTAAAATGTTTTAGGCGAAATCGTTCAATTGCAGATCAAAGTTATTTATCACGTCAAAAATTACAGAAAACGTTGGAATATGACGGAGTAGTTTATTAGTCTAATATAGATTTCGAAAAGGGTTACGATTCTATTGACCGTCAGAAGCTGTATAATATTTTGGTTGAACAAGGAATGCCAAAGAAGATAGTAAATATAAAGATAAAGTTCGAATCAGTAATAATTATTCCGATAAGTGTTAAGTTCAGTCGGGCTTAGAACAAGGCGATTCTCTATCACCTATGTTATGTAATATAGCCCTAGAATACGTTATTAGAGATATGATGCATAACTTTACTTTAGGTGGTAAAATACCCGTGCTTAGGTATGATGATGATTTGGTTTTATTTGATGAGAACGAGAGAACGAGGAAACTGTAAAGCTAAATATAACAATCTAGTAAGGAAATAGGTCTCGAAGTTAATGTGAACATAACATTATATATGGTTAACAGTAGAACCCGGAGAAAACGAGAGAAACAGCATCGTAAGGTTTTGGGAATAAAGTATTATATGAAATATTATTAATGAAAAAGAATGAGTTGAAAGAAGAATTTAGAAGGTTACACAACGGCTAGTTGAGAAAACTGCAACTACAAGGTAAATAATTCAGTTTATAGCCTTGCTGCGTTTAAGATGGGAGTCTTAGGTGGTAGACTGAGCAATGATCCGGTCTCTAAAATGTTAACTGACGGGTAAACGTCCCAGTGGTAGACCGAAGCGTAGGT
>NW_027114639.1:0-388 GCF_000696795.3 Halyomorpha halys
TTAAGACTTCATCTTGACAAGAGACTTACTTGGAATCCACACACAAGACTGAAACGACAAGAAACTGCTCGTAGATTCCGATTGCTACAACACCTTGAAAAACGCTCTAAACTTCCCATTCACTATAAATTCTTGCACAGTAATGCACTACTAATTCACATTTTATTTCTGTTTTTAGAGGGTTCGAAAAAAAAATAAATAAATAAAAAAAAATTCACTATAAAAAATTCGTATACACCATGATAATCAGACCAATTTGTATATATGGAATTGAGCTCTGGGCCTCTACCAAATCATCAAATTCCTCCCGAATCCAATCCTTAAAATCCAAAATCCTTAATGATCCTTATTACATCACAAATAAACTTATCTATAAGGACCTCAACAT
>NW_027114639.1:2574-3174 GCF_000696795.3 Halyomorpha halys
AATTTATAAATACATATTTACATATATTTTTTAAATATTTGACAATTTATTATAGACAATTACTTATGTACATATTTCAGATTTTTTAGCACATAAAAATCCTATCCCTAGTTATAAGTATAGGATTGTGAGCAGCCCTATTTAAAGTCAAGTTCAATGATATGGCAGCTCTCTATTATCTATAGAGAGATAGAGAAGATGATGTGATAAGACGCTAGCTATCATTTGAAACGCACATTTTCCCCTCAAAAATATATATTTTATAAATATTTGGTCGATTTGGGCTATAACAGAGAAAATTCAGCTTTCCAACGGTTCTATTAATGTGACAATCGGATAAAAGGGAGTGGAGTTATTAACGATTATATGAAAAATAGTTGCCGAAGAAAAAAAAAAAAAAATGCACGGATGGAATCGAGGTGAAAATGAATAATTTTTAATTTCTTCCAAAAATGGTATTTAGTACTTTGAGACAACTCTAAAAACGAATATAATTTTCTTCTTTACGCTTAATTTTGTTCATAACTTTTTTTCTACTCAAAAATCTTATGATTTCATCATCTTTAAACCTCCCCACGGCGAAATGGAGCATTTAGAAGA
>NW_027114640.1:0-691 GCF_000696795.3 Halyomorpha halys
AATTAATAATAATAATAATAAAATTAATTATTGATTATCACCTATTTATGTCAATGTAACAAGGACTGCAAATGATTATTAATGTTTATTTTAAAAGACTTTCAATTACAAATTAATTAAACAGTTAGGAAATTTCAGAATATAAATTTTGTATAATAACCAACTAATAACCTTAGGCAAATATTTTCCAACAGACAAATCAAGTTTTTGGTATTAGTTCAAATAGCTTATTCTAATGGTTTCCAAAAAGAAACATTAATAAATCGTTAAAATATCAATTTTTTTATTGAAATCTACAATAACATTAGTAAATGTTCTGGAACAGATTATTATAGCATGATCATGACATCTATAGTAACAATAGTTAATAAAGTAATTATTAAAAATAATACTTAAATTAATTATTGATTATCAACTATTTATGTCGACATAACAGGGACTGCAATTGATTATTAATGTTTATTTTAAAAAACTTTCAATTACAAAGTATTTAAACAGTTATGAAACTTAAGAATATAAATTTTGTAACTAGAAAAATCCGCTCAGGTAAAAAGCTAAATTAATGGTTATTGTTATTACCTGTAGTCTCATTGGCTCACCGCCTGGTTGCATTGTTCCACCTGGGATCATCCCACCATACATGGCCCCAGACTGGATCATCGACATTCCCATTTGTCCCATTCTGTTCATC
>NW_027114640.1:1216-3332 GCF_000696795.3 Halyomorpha halys
TAACAGGGACTGCAATTGATTATTAATGTTTATTTTAAAAAACTTTCAATTACAAAGTATTAAAACAGTTATGAAACTTAAGAATATAAATTTTGTAACTAGAAAAACGAGTATTAATAAAAAAAATTATTCGCATTTTAACAAATTTTAAGCTGACTAAAATAATGACTGTAGCTTCATTGCCACGACAAATGCTGATAACTATCAAGCCAGACCTGATAGTGTTATCATATCGGCACGGCTGTATATGTTATCATCATGACAACTAATAATTTTAATATTATTTTCAAATATCGATGGCCAATAAAACTCTATATTAACTTTTAAAAAAATTATATAATTACTTAACGAACAACTTTACGTCTGAAATTTTCAAACAACACGGCTGGTTTTCCTAAAAGGGTCATAAGAGGGTCTGAAGTTATCTGATATTTTCTCTATCCTTGAAAATCTTTTTGAGAAATGATTAGCAATCGTAGATTGAAGTAGCCTACTATTCGAATTTCCTAATACTTTATATATATGTAAAAAAATATATCCAATTAAAAACAAATTTTATTGATTCCCTTTAAATAAAAAAAAAGGGAATCATAAAAGATCGTTGAGGCAATATGGATATATTTTATTATAATTGACAAATTCAATCAGTTTTGAACAATAAATTTAAATATTCATAAACCAATATTTTGTGTGTTAAAATTACAAAAAAAAATTTAGGGATCCTGGGTGGGTGTGGTACCCTCTTGCACTTCCATGACGGACAAACATGGTCTTAAAATTTGTTCTATTATTTTTTTTTTTTTTTTTTTTTCCCCCCCTCCCTCTTTTCCCTCCCCCTTCCTCCTTTTGCCTTCCCACTCTGTATAAAAATAAATTTTTTTAAAAATATTTATCAGTTGGCAATGTTTTGAACCAGAATACAGACCTTCATCAATATTAAAATAATAGGATATGAAGTAGGTAATGTAAGAATATAAAAGTGCCATGTAAATAAAACAGACAAAATTGCACTGTATGATATGATCTAATTATACATCTACCTTGATATCTGATTTATTTACATCTCACTTTAATACTCTTAGATTAGCTCTTCCTATTTTGTTTCTTTTTATTCTAGTCAACAAGACTGTATTTTGGGGCGAAACGTTGGCAAGCAATAAATAGTAAAAAAAAAAGTTTGGTTCTCTTTACTGCATCCCTGACCACCTTTAACTTTTCAAGAGGCGAATGAAGATATAATGCAGCATGACTGAAAAATGTAGCATTATTTCTTAATGTCTCTCTTAATAAAAAATATATATTTAAAATTCATAAACAAAAATTAAACCTTACAGATTTGCGGCAGAAATAGAAAGAGGAAAAGTGAAGGTTTGATTTTAAAAAAGTAGCTGATAATGTGCAACAGCAATAGGGAAATAAAATGGTTCGTAAACTATGTAATATATATACACCTCAAAAAGAGATAGAAAACAATGGAGAAATAAATATATAATGGAAGAAATAATTAACAATCTATTAGTCAGGTAAAAAGCTAAATTAATGGTTAATGTTATTACCTGTAGTCTCATTGGCCCACCGCCTGGTTGCATTGTTCCACCTGGGATACCATACATGGGCCCAGACTGGATCATCGCCATTCCCATTTGTCCCAATCCGTTCATCGGAATGTTAGTAGGGGGCCCTATTTGGGCATAACTACTAGTAGCATACTGCCCACCGATGCCCTGCATCTGTAAGAAAATAATAAAATGATAAGTACAACAATTACTTTTTTCTCTAATTGTTCAAATGCAAAAAGGTGAAAAAATGATTAATTGAATCATTTATTTAAACAATTTATGTAATTATTTTTGAAAACCAATTCATTCATATAAGTGTTGCTGATTTTGTATAATATCAATCTATATTGATATGAAAATTATCGCATATTTTATGATTATTCTTTTTATAATATCAAAAAAAAATCTAAAAGTTATCTTCATATAATCATGATATGAAGGGACATATTCCACTACCCCAGTAAGTTCAGTAATTTTAATCTTAGTTCATAAATAATAATTAATTTTGTATAAGTCATATTTTTTAAAATTTTATTATTTATTGAATTTAAAAGGTA
>NW_027114640.1:7667-11380 GCF_000696795.3 Halyomorpha halys
ATGGAAGTAATTATAAACCTCAAAAAATTATAAAAAATTGACTCACCAGACTTCCTAGAGAGATAATCCAGATATTATTTTTGTGAATTTAATTTATTTTGAAATATGCTGTCACGTCGAAAATAATTAATGACAATAAATCTATAATGATATGCATACAATATACACCTGTAATACTTCAATGTGTTTTTCCAACCTCTCCGAATTATCAAAACGACCAAGAAATATCTATCTAACTGAAAATGCAAAATAAACAACTCATTTATATCCATTAGGTGATATGAACCCTCCAGCATACCTGAAAAATACCGTTATAGTTGGGCGAATAACCTAAGGAAAATATTTTCCAACAGACAAATCAAGTATTTGGTGTTAGTTCAGCTAGCTTATTCTAATGTTTCCTAATCAGAAAAATTAATAAATCGTTAAAAAATTAATTTATGTATTGAAATCGATAAATTCCAACAAATCCCATCAAATCATCTTTGCCCTTCGTCGTAAACCTACCGACTGCCCTACAGTTTCATTTAACGATGTTACTCTTACCCCTGTCGAACAGATCCGCTACCTTGGACTACATTTGGACAACCGATTAACCTGGAATCCTCACACCAGACTGAAAAGACAGGAAACTGCACGTCGATTTCGACTATTACAGCACTTACTAGACAAACTGTCTAAACTTCCAACACATTACAAAAGACTGATCTACATGACATACAGTTGAGCATTGGGGCTTCACTAAACCTTCGAATTCCTCTCGTATTCAATCCTTACAATCCAAAATCCTTCGTAAAATCCTCAATGCTCCTTACTTTGTCACAAATAAAATCATACATAAAGACCTTAATCTTCCCTATGTAACCGATCTAGCCCGAACCAGATATCACTCCTTCCATTATAAACTCCCTAACCACTCAAACCCACTAGTTTCTAACCTTGCATCCTCTTCCATTCCTGACAATCCTCCGAGGCGCCTGAAAAGAATAAGGCCACGAGACCAGCTAATGTAAAATGTCATTAGAGTGCTACCAATGGGTAGTTTCTCTACACGCCTGTAACACTCCAAATTAACTTAGATCAGATTTACTAAATGTACAGTTGTAAATAGCAATAAATAAATATTAAAAAAAAAAATGTATTGAAATCTACAATAACCTTAGTAAATGTTCTGAAACAGAGTATTATAGCATGATGATGACTTCTAAAGTAATAATAGTTAATAAAGTAATTATTAATAATAATAGTTAAATCAATTATTTATGTCAATGTAACAGGGGCTGCAAATGATTTTTAATGTTTATTTTAAAAGACTTTCAATTACAAATTAATTAAACAGTTAAGAAATTTCAGAATATAAATGTTTGTAATTAGAAAAATGAGTATTAATAAAAAAAAATTGTTCACATTTTAACAAATTTTAAGCTGACTACACTGATTATCAATGAATATAATGATGAGAATCGATGTAGAAATATTCTCTACATACATTCAAATACATTTCGTTTTATTTTTTCATAGAAGTAAAAATAAAATATCAATAGCAATCAAAAGAAACTAAAAATGTAATGTACTAGAGTCAACCTATAAAATAATAATTTTTGTTAGGGATCGCCTGTACGAACACCGCTCACGCTTCCCACCAAGAAGGGCAGCTTCAGCTCCTTTTCTGTGCACGACCATTTATTTTGTTCATTTAATCAGTAAAATGTAAATGATTTTATAATGTTATATATAAACATTATCATGTTATAATAAAAGTAGCTGTATAAGAAATGATACGATTCACGTATTCCAGGACGCGCCTTGGCGGCGAACTCTTCCTGGCGGGAAATAATGAATGCTAATTTCGGAGGGAAAAGTTTAATTAGTAAATATCCATTGCCACACAATATTTCTACTTTAATTACAATGAAAATACAATTTAGGACGAAATATTACAATAATTAAAATCCCCGATTTTCGGTACAAATTACTTTCTGAACAACAAACAATTATGAACCACTCCCCCCCATTTTTTCAATTCCCCGAATATTATAAATTTATACTAAGTAAATCTTATTTATATCTTAAATCTTATTATAAATTTTATAACTCACTCTAAATATTAATAATTTTTTTAAATACTTAAGCCATTTATTTTTTCATTTTATTTAATAAATGATTATTGATTGATTCGTCTGTTTAAGGAACGTTAGTAAAATATAAGTATGATATACATTGTCAAGTTAAGAAACAGATATTCAGTCATATCTTTAGAAACCTATGGTAAATTTAATGGTTGCAAACACAAAATATTCTCAATTCCTAATAAATTTTAATTTGTATTACTTTTGTTAACAATGATTGAAAATTTCATCATAATAGCAAGGGAGAAACAAAGATGCTAAACAGTAGTACTATAAGTGATAGAAATATTGCTAGACCAGAACTTAGTAAAGGTCTAATGTAACAAAAATCAAATTATGGAGTTAGATATTTTAGAATATATTTATTTAGATAAATTTAAAGTTAATTAAAGAGGGGATATGAATTAAAACTTGTTATGTATTGATGTGAATTTTAGCAATGTCATTTTAATTGAAAATAATCATCATTGTCAGAAATTGATAATAAATATATATTTATGTATATATCTCCCTTAACAAAAAAAAAAAATTAACGAAATTAAAGAACATACCTGGGTTGAGAGAGAGTCTCTGCGATGCATTGCTCGATTTTTCGTAATCATGGACTGATGTATCACAACCGAGAGTTTGGTAGGTACTGAACACAATTTGCAGTAAATGCATCTATATATTTTGAAAGCCCAGAACACGTCCCCCCACTCTTTACCTGACCCCAACGAATCTGGTACGTGAGTAAAAATTAAAAAATTGTAAGCATTTTACATACGCAGCCTACATAATGAATTCGAATTTTGGAGGGAAAAGTTTAATTAGTGTTTAAGCAGTAAAAATTGCCATACTATACTTGTACAATAATTACAATCAGAATACAATTTAGGACGAAAAATTACAATAATTTAAACCCCCGATTTTCGGTACAAATTACTTTCTGAATAACAAATAATTATGAACCGCTTACCAACTCATTTTTTCAATTCCACTAATATCATAAATTTTTTATATGTAAAGAGACTTCTAAAGTAACAATAGTTAATAAAGTAATTACCGTTTATCAACTATTTATGTCAATGTAATAGGGACTGCAAATAATTATTAATATTTATTTTAAAAGACTTTCAATTACAAATTAATTAGACAGTTAAGAAACTTTAGAATATAAATTTTGTAAATAGAAAAATCAGTACCAATAAAAAAAATTATTCACATTTTAACAAATTTTAAACTGACTAAAATGACAGTAGATTCATTGCCACGACAAATGCTGATAACTATCAATACCTGATAGTGCTATCATATCGTAACGGCCATATAAGTTATCATCATGGCAACTAATAATTGTATATTGTTTTTAATATCAATGGCCAATTAAACTCTTTATTAGTTAAAAAAATATATATAATTTATTTAACGGACAATTTTACGTATGAAATTTTCAAACAACGTAGCTGGTTTTCCTAAAAGGGTCCTAATAGAGTCTGGAGTTGTTATTTGATATTTTCTCTATACTTGAAAATCTTTTTGAGAAATGTTTAGTAATCGTAGTTTGAATTAGCCTACTACTTGAATTTCATAAAAAATTGTATA
>NW_027114640.1:11785-12453 GCF_000696795.3 Halyomorpha halys
TAATTGTATATTATTTTTAATATCAATAGCCAATTGAACTGTTTATTAGTTAAAAAATATTATATAATTTATTTAACAAACAATTTTACGTCTGATATTTTCAAACAACGTGGCTGGTTTTCCTAAAAGGGTCGTAAAAGAGTCTGGAGTTGTTATCTGATATTCTCTCTATACTTGAATATCTTTTTGAGAAATGTTTAGTTATCGTATTTTGAATTAGCCTACTATTCCAAGTTCCTATTTTTTTTATATCCAATTTAAAATGAACTTTATTGAAAAGGGAATTATAAAAGATTGTTGATGCTATATTTTATTTCTTTGATAATTTTCTTATCTCGGAGTTTGGTGTACTTTAATGTGTTTTTCTATCCTCCTTTCTATAATCAAAACGACCAAGAAATATCTATCTAATTAAATATCTGGAGTAGCTAACTAAAAATGCAAAATGAACAATTAATTTTTTAAAAAATTATATAATTTATTTATCGGACAATTTCACGTCTAAAATTTTCAAACAACGTGGCTGATTTTCCTAAAAGAGTCCTAAGAGGGTCTGGAGTTATCTGATATTTTCTCTATCCTTGAAAATATTTTTGAGAAATGTTTAGTAATCGTAGTTTGAATTAGCCTACTACTCGAATTTCTTAATACTTTGTATATTTAAAAAA